>NW_027361703.1:72387500-72665000 GCF_039654945.1 Dendrobates tinctorius | reverse complement strand
ACACAAGAAAACACACAATGCAGTTTTTAAATAAAGATCTTTATTATTAAAGGAAAAAGATATTCAAACCCACGGGGCCCTGTGTGAAAAAGTGATTGCCCCCCCTAAAAAGCAAAAATAACAAAACACAAATTAACTATGGTTTATCACATTTTGGGAAGCTAACTTCAAATTCCCTAGCCACACATAGGCCTGATTACTGCCACACCTGTACTCAATCAAGAAATCACTTAAATAGGACTTCCTGACAAAGTGAATTAGACCAAGAGATCCTCAAAAGCTAGATGTCATGCTGCAATCTAAAGAAATTCTGGAGCAAATGAGAAACAAAGTAATTGAGATCCATCAGTCTGAAAAAGGTTATAAAGCAATTTCTAAAGCTTTGGACCTCCAGAGAGCTATTATCCACACATGGCAAAAACATAGAACCGTGTTGAACCTTCCCAGGAGTGGCTGGCCAAACAAAATTACCCCAAGAGCACAGTGACGACTCATCCAAGAGGTCACAAAACGCCCCACAACAACCTCGAAAGAACTGCAGGCATCACTTGCCTCAGTTAAGGTCAGTGTTCATGACTCCACCACAAGAAAGAAACTGGTAAAAAATGACCTGCAATTCAGAGTTCCAAGGCGAAAACCACCGCTGATCAATAAGAACCTAATTTTGGCTTATAAATGCTGTAAAAGATACAACCAATACTCAACGTGTGCACGTGGCCTAAATGTTTGTTTTTAAAGTGGATGGTCATTTTTATTTCTGTCTCCCCATGTTGTTTGAACCTGTCAGAAACCTGCAGGACTCAAGTCTGTAAGCTGGCGTCTTCTGCTGTTTTAATAAACTGTAAGGTGTGAGTTGGAATACGTGGAGCTACGCCTCCTTGTCTGATAGGAATCCATAACAGGACTGCAGTGCAGATATCCATTTTATCTTTTAACATGAAAATGGTGAACATTTTTTGTGGCTTCTTGGGCTGAATGTGCGTATCACTTCTTAGCAGAGTCTTTTCTTGCCACAAATCTACAGCATAAACCAGGAACATGTAGGTGAGATGACACTTATTGCAGCCATTTTCAATGCTTCAGTTAAGGCTACTTTCACACTAGCGTCGTACGACGGCCGTCGCGAAAGTTGTGCAAAACGGGGGCAGCGGATGCAGTCTTTCAACGCATCCGCTGCCCCATTGTAATGTCCGGGGAGGAGGGGGCGGAGTTTTGGCCGCGCATGCGCGGTCGAAAATGGCGGAGAATACGCACAAAAAAAGTTACATGTAACGTTTTTGTGTGCGTCGCGGTCGCCAAAACACGACGCATCCGTCGCACGACGGATGTGACGTGTGCCCATATGTCGCAATGCGTCGCTAATGTAAGTCTATGGAGAAAAAACGCATCCTGCGGGCAACTTTGCAGGATGCGTTTTTTGTCCAAAACGACGCATTGCGATGTACGTGTGAAAGTACCCTAACGTGATTCCAATGTAGCAAATCTGCAGCATGTAAATTCTTTTTATGGAATTCACTCCCAACTTAATCTGTGGCAAAACCCAATTTACTGCAAGCAAACCTTCCTCGTGTGCAGGGACCCTTGTAGTGAAGCAGTTTGTGGCCCTTTGTGGAAGTTCCTCCATGAAAGGTCGTGACTTCAGCAGTAGGTATACCAAATAAAATGTCATGTTTCCTAAATCAAATTTTAGGAATAATCTAAAATAATAATCATTACCAAATAAAAGGCATATCCTAGCATGAATAGTTTTCACTGATAAACAAATTGTGCTAACCCAGTGAAACTGAGCTTCCTATGATTTTTAAAGTGGTCTTCATAAACCACAAAAGCCCTCAGGTCAAGGCCTGAATGTCTATTTGTGCCTTGTTAACAATACCCTCTTTGTTTTTGTTTATTACATGTAGATCAGATCAGCTTTGCAGTCTTCTCATGAATGGTTTGAAGGCTGTTCTTATATCATGTAGTGGAGCACAACACCAAGTAGGAAATGACGTGGTAACACAAAACCCATAAATGAAATCGTAAAAACACAAGACACCAAAGTGTGGAAGAATAATGGCTGTGGTGTTTATTTAGGGTAACTGAAACGTCCATTAAAACATGTAATAAATTAATAACCAATAGACCAATAAATTAATTATAATAGTAAACTAATACACCCAGAAAACGGGGCAGTTTTCTCTCAAATAAAACAATATGACGAAGGAGATAAACATTAAAAAAAAAAGGGGAAGGAGGGTGGGATCTTCATTCTTCGGACAGGTTGATGAGATATCTGGCAGCACCTCAGCTTTTTATACCTTTTCTCTTCCCGCATTTGTTCAAAGCAGCCAGTCAAAAACCACCAGCTAAAACTGGAAATAACCCGCTTCTGGACACCACAGCTTACTGCTTGACCTTCCCTCATATGAAGGGATAAACTCTTAAAAAACAAAACATAACAGAAACCCAATACCCATGTAAACTTAAGCTAGGGTTTGTGTGACCATGAGGAGCCCCCCTTATATCTGCACTTCAGGGGAGCGGAGGGCTACCATGGTAACACAAAACCCATAAAGTGTGGAAGAATAATGGCCGTGGTGTTTATTTAGGGTAACTGAAAAACATTTAAGAAATTAATAACCAATAGACCAATAAATTTATAATACTAAACCATTCCACCCAGAAAAGTGGACGATTTTACCAAACGCCATGACTCAAAGAGGTGTGGCCCCCCAAAACACCACAGCCATTTCTTAATTATGCATGGAAGATCAAAATTAAAAATGTCAAGGCCAATATCAGAAAAATGAAGATCGTTCCTGTAAATGCCAGAGGTGAAACCCTCCAAGTCTATGTGCCTGAAAGAAAAACCATTCAATTAAAACATAAACTTCTTCATTCCTTCATTAATCGTGCTTTGAATTTTCTCCAAAAAGAATGTTTGGCCTAGACCAAAGCAGTCTGGGAACCATTTCGGGAAAAAAACAATATGAGCTATTACTGTAAATGCTAACTTTAAACAGGAAAGATCCCTTCTCATCAAGGCAAGAAGATCTAGAGTGTTGTTTTTATCCAGATCATTCCTTCCTAAATGAACTATAATTAAGTCAGGAGTAGGCCATTTAAACGCTAATTTCCTCAATTCTGGAATTAAATCCATCCAATTCATTACCCTGAAACTGTGCCAAAAGACCTGTACTGATGAAGAACTAAATGAAAGGTTTTCAGTATAGTACATCATCGCGATCATCTGCGCTCACGGTGGGAGAGCAGTGGATTGCGGTTGGGTGTCAGCTGATTATCACAGCTGACACCCCGCACTATGTGCCAGGAGCATGCACGGAGGGGGCTCCCTGTGTGTTTCCCTGAGACCCTTGGAACAACGCGATGTGCTCACGTTGTTCCAAGGGCCTTCCTCCCTGAGAGCAGGTGCTGAGAAGCCACCTGCAGTGCTCTGCAAAGTGTCAGATCAGCGATCTGACACTATATAGTAATGTCTCCCCCCCGGGACAATGTAATAAAGTAAAAAAAGAAAAATGTGTAAAAATAATTTTTAAAAAATTACTAAATAAAAAAAAAAATCCCTAATAAATTCTTTGTAAATAAAAAAACCCTCTAAAAGTACATATATTTAGTATCGCCGCGTCCGTAACGACACGCCCTATAAATCTGTCCCCCCTAGTTAACCCCTTTAGTGAACCCTTAAAGCATTGTTTCTTGCTTTTTTTTTTATCATTCCGCCAAGCAAAAAGTGCAATTGTGGCGCCCCTGAGGGTCCGGTCGCCACAGAGGTACTGCACCTCATTCAGAGGTGTGGTATCCCACCCTCAGGTAAGGAGGGATCACCACCCAGGACTCCTAATACTGCACCCAACACACACTAGTTAGTCAGGGCATCTGGGTGTACCCTTCGGGAGGATGACCTCATCCCAGACTGCCTAGGAAAGGGTGTTGGGGAGTTAGTGTGAAAGGTAGGTAGAGGGGGAGGAGCTTAGGCAGTGGAGTGATTGAGGACATCCAATCAGGGAGAGAGAGGTGACAGTTGGTGGGAGGAGCTAGTCTGAGGTAAATAGATCTTTCCAGAGAGTAGTCAGTTGGTGACAGGACAGCGTAAGAGCAGGATTGCCGTGAGAGGACTGAGGGTCAGAGAATAGAGAAACATCTTGACCAAGCTCCTAGTAAAAGGAAGGGGTCCTAGGGGCACGCATAGTGTGAAAGCCAACCGTGGGGCCCGCATCCTGGAAAGGAAGGACCAGAGTGAGGGAGCCGGCCCCTGAAACTAGTGAAGAACTGCAAGGCTCAGCTAGAAAGCCTGAGGCTGAGGTAACTTCAAGTGCCTCAGCCACAACCACAAACATTCCACAAAAAGGCAGCAGTAGGGATGAAGGACCCCGGGGCCTGACCCACGTCGCCCGGTGTGATCCGTGGCTGCCGGCTTGGGACACTGCTTGTGAAAGCGCAGAGCAGAAAGGAAGGGAGAGATCAGCGCAGAGACACAGCCTAGAGAGGAGAACACAAAAATGAGACTTGAACAGGTGTTCCTGATCTACCTGGGAGTTTGCTGGACCCCTCCCTCGGAGGACACAGTACCAAGCGGGTCATCTTGTGCATAAGACTCGTGAGTAAAAACCCAGAAACTGCACCTAACTGTGTCCTTGGAGTAATTTACAACTCGCCTGCCATACACTGCATTCACCATCACCGGCACCGGCTTAACTGCCCTGGGGACTCAGCTCTGCCTGTGGAGAGCTACACCATCTTGGCTGCTTTAACACCGTCCCAAAGGATTTGCATAGCAGCGTCGGCTACCCTAGCCGAGTACCATGGGTGGCGGCACGATTTCCCCTTTCCCTATCATTTTCGTACCATCTTCCCCCTCAATTAAACTTCCATCTTCTTTATTGGACACCCAGGGCCTCGGACCGGGTCACCATCACCACCGTGACTCTTTCCCCCTTAAAAGAGCCTGAAAGGCCCGGTACCGAGTTCCCCCCGGCCCTGCAGGGTGCTCCACAATAACATTTGATCAAAAAAACGGATATAAATAAACATGGTACCGCTGAAAACGTCATCTTGTTCCCCAAAAAAACGATCCGCCATGCAGCATCATAAGCGGAAAAATATAAAGTTATAGCTCGCAGAATAAAGTGATGCAAAACTAATTATTTTTTATATAAAATTGTTTTTATTGTATAAAAGCGCCAAAACATAAAAAAAAAAAAATGAGATATTGCTGTAATCGTACTGACCCAAAGAATAAAACTATATCAATTTTATCACGCGCAGAATGGTGTAAACGCCCCCCCCCAAAGAAATTCATGAAATGCTGTTTTTTGTTCACTCTGTATCCCAAAAATCGGAATAAAAAGTGATAAAAAAAATGCCACATGCCCAAAAATGGTACCAATAAAAACGTCAACTCGTCCCGCAAAAAAATAAGACCTCACATGACTCTGTGGGTCAAAATATGGAAAAATTATAGCTCTAAAAATGTGGTGATCCAAAAACTATTTTTTGCATTAAAATGTGTCTTTTAGTGTGTGACAGCTGCCAAACATAAAAACCCGCTATAAATAGTAAATTAAACCTCCCCTTTATCACCCCCTTAGTTAGGGAAGAATAATAAATTTAAAAAAATGTATTTATTTTCATTTTCGGGTTAGGGCTAGGGTTAAGGTTGGGATTAGGGCTAGGAGTGTGTTGGAGTAAGGGTTGGAGTTAGAATTGAGGGGTTTCCACTGTTCAAGCACATCAGGGGCTCTCCAAACGCGACATAGCGTCTGATCTCAATTCCAGCCAATTCTGCGTTGAAAAAGTCAAATGGTGCTCCTTCCCATCCAAGCTCGGTCATGCACCCAAACAGTGGTTTACCCCCACATATAGGGTATCAGCCTACTCAGGACAAATTGCACTGTTTAGGCACATCAGGGGCTCTGCAAACGCAACTTGACGCTCGCAGACCATTCCATCAAAGTCTGCATTCCAGAGCGTCACTACTTCCCTTCCGAGCCCCACCGTGTGCCCAAACAGTAGTTTTCTCCCACATATGGGGTACCGGCGTACTCAGGACAAATTGGACAACAACTTTTGGGGTCTAATTTCTCCTGTTACCCTTGGGAAAATAAAAAATTGGGGGCAAAAAGATCATTTTTGTGGAAAAAAATGATTTATTTTTATGGCTCTACGTTATAAACTTCTGTGAAGCACTTGGGGGTTCAAAGTGCTCACCACACATCTAGATAAGTTCCTTGGGGGGGGGTCTAGTTTCCAAAATGGGGTCACTTGTGGGGGGTTTCCACTGTTTAGGCACATCAGGGGCACTCCAAACGCGACATGGCATCTGATCTCAATTCCAGCCAATTTTGCATTGAAAAAGTAAAACGGCGCTCCTTCCCTTTCGATCTCTGCCATGCACCCAAGCAGTGGTTTACCCCTACATATGGGATCTCAGCGTACTCAGGACAAATTGCACAATAACTTTTGGGGTCCTGTTTCCCTTGGGAGAATAAAAATTGGAAGTGAAAAGATCATTTTTGTGGAAAAAACAGACACCAAATGCATCTTAGTGCTGCCGATTTATTGCCTTCTATTGGTTAGGGACAGCATGGAAACTTTTTGCCTTTTATGTATAAAAAAAAACCTGACCACACACTGATGGTAAAAATGGATATGCAGAACCCCTCTCACGCTTCCCACACCCTCCACAAAAAAAAGTAATGAAAATCTGTTAAAATCACAGAAAATACACATCAAATAAATGAAGTGTGATTGAGGCCTAAGGCCCTGTTTATATGGCATTATACAAATTACCTTAAAACTTTCCTTACGTAAATAGAACACACACACACATTGATGTAGGTTGAGAATATTTTGACCATGGCCTTTATTAAATCAATAACATACAATAAAAATTATCAATAACTTCCAACTTAATAAATCAACTTTAACCAAACACCGCAGCTCGGCCACAAAAGCTCAAGCCTGTTTTCCCAGAACTTTCTGTCCTTTCAGCTCCCTGAGCGACTAACCCCCAGGCCGTGACTATTAAAAAATTGGGAGGGAGGACGGGGCAGCAGCTCCCAGGTGATTTCACACACACAGGACCCGCAGCGCTGGCGCTCCCCTCTCATATATGTACGCCTGTTACTATTTACTTTTAGCCCATCCAATCATGGGGCGATCACTGGGCAGAACACTCATATACCCCAGACACCACCCCATGATTGGAGAGCACCCCTACCAACCACTACCCTGCCACTAATGCCTGTATGCTCCCTGAATATTTGGCGGGAAAGCACTTTTACCGCCAATTAACCCCTTCAGGAGAAGACACATGACACAATAGATAATGCCATGTGTTCTCCTCCTGAAGGTCCGGAGACCACCATTCTGCACTGCATTTGGGGTTCCATCTGAAACCCCTAAAATGAGACTCCAACTGCTGTGATTCTACCCGCCAGTCTGTTCACCTGGCTGCTGCTATATATACTGTGTGTGTGTGTGTGTGTGTGTATATATATATATATATATATACACACACACACACACACACACACACACACACACACACACACACACAGCTCTGGCAAAAATGAAGAGACCACTGCAAAATTTTGAGTTTGTCTGATTTTTCCCTTTTGTAGGTATATTTTTGAGTAAAATGTAAATTGCTCTTTTATTCTACTAACAACTTGTCTTCGAATTTCCAAGCACTAAATTTTGTATTTATTTTCAGAAAATGAGAAATGGTCAAAATAACAAAAAATGCAGTGCTTGCAGACCTCAAATAATGCTAAGTTTATAATCATTTATAAACAACAATACTAATGTTTTAACTCAGGAAGAGTTCAGAAATCAATATTTTGTGGAATAACCATGATTTTTAATCACAGCTTTTATGCGTCTTGGTATGCTTTCACCAGTCTTTCACACTGCTTTTGGGGGACCTTATGCCAGTCCTGGTACAAACATTTAAGAAGTTCTTCTTTGTTTGATGGCTTGTGACTATCCATCTTTTTCTTGATAACATTCCAGAGGTTTTCAATGTTTCAATGGGGTTCAGGTCTGGAGATTGGGCTGGCCATTACAGGGATTTGATGTGGTGGTCCTTCATCCACACATTGATTGACCTAGCTGTGTGGCATGGCGCATTGTCCTGCTGGAAAAAACAGTCCTCAGAGTTGGGGAACATTGCCTGAGCAGAAGGAATCAACTGTTTTTCAGCATAACCTTGTATGCAGCTTGATTCATACTTTCTTTGCAAAGATTAATCTGCCCAATTCCAGCTTTGCTGAAGCATACCCAGATCATCACCGATCCTCCACCATGTTTCACAGTGGGTGCAATAAAGTAAACCCCAGCACTCAAATGAAGAGAAGAAGGGATGTATATGCAAAAGTGAATTTATTAATTGACACACTGCAAAGGGAACCTAACCAGAGCAACAGCACCAACGTTTCGGCATAGAGCCTTTCTAAAGATTGTTGCATCACTGGTCAGAGCAAGGAAACATGGGTCTCAAAGGACTACCGGATTTTCAAATAGCGGTGAGGTTCCATACGATTTGCAGAGTGTGCATGGGTGAGAGATGTGATAGGATCACTATGGAGAGTGAATGGACGCCTGCAGTGGAGGTCCAGGACAAATGCGGGTGGCAGGGGGAGCGGCTGCAGAGAGAGAGACATGGGGGGTTAACACTTAGTGTCCAGGCAAGAGAATCTCTCTCTCTTGCCGGGCACTTGTGGGGTTAACCCCACAGAGAGATCTCTCTCTCACCCAGACACTGTGAGTGTTAACCCCACAAGTGCCCGGCGAGAGAGATCTCTCACAAGTGTCCGGGTGACAGAGAGAGATCTCTCTCTCTCTCGCCGGGCACTTGTGGGGTTAACATTCACAGAGTCCGGGCATGCGCTGTGGAAAAAGCTGGTCCGGCGCTGCAAAAAAAGTTACATGGAACGTTTTTTCCAGACACCGGACAGGCTGTTTTTGCCGGATCAGGCAAAAACCGGATACGCCGCATAGGTATCCGGCGCGATGCGGCAATAATGAAACTGAATGGGGGAAAAACCGGATCCGGTGGCAACCTGCGCCGGATCCGGTTTTTACACTTTTCGCCGCATCGCGCCTGATGCTGAAAACCGGATGTGTGAAAGAGGCCTAACGTTTTTTTGCAGCGCCGGACCGGCTTTTTCCACAGCGCATGCCCGGACTCTGTGAATGTTAACCCCACAAGTGCCCGGCGAGCGAGAGAGAGAGATCTCTCTCTGTCACCCGGACACTTGTGAGAGATCTCTCTCGCCGGGCACTTGTGGGGTTAACACTCACAGTGTCTGGGTGAGAGAGAGAGATCTCTCTGTGGGGTTAACCCCACAAGTTCCCGGCAAGAGAGAGAGATTCTCTTGCCTGGACACTAAGTGTTAACCCCCCATGTCTCTCTCTCTCTCCACCCCCCTCCCCTCCCCTCCCCTCTCCTCCCCTCCCCTATCCTCTCCTCCCCTCACCTCCCTTTCAGCAGCTGTCTCATTGGCTGCCTCTGTCCACCTCGTCCTGCGGCTCCTTTAATAATGTCCGAGCCGTATCGTCTCGCCGCACACACATCCGGTGTCACGGCTGCAGGCCGGATCCGGCGGCCCGGCTTTTCGCCGCACGCCGCCGGACCCCACACACCGGATGTGTGAAAGTAGCCTTAATCAGAAGCACATTAAGTAGAATGAGGTGTACTCTGGTTGGCATTCAAATGATACTGGAATGGAATGGCTGTCAGTCATGTAGAGAAGTTGATGTTTATAAAACTGTGCAGGCAGTGGTCTCTTAATTTTTGCCAGAGGTGTGTGTATGTATGTATGTGTGTGTATATATATATATATATATATATATATATATATATATATATATATATATATATAATTGTAAAAAGGGATGCGTTTGACATGGATAAAATGCTAGAGTAAGGCTATGTGCACACGTAACGGAACTCTCGCGGAAATTACCGCGAGAATTCCGGAATTCCATTCCGCGGGAAAATCGCATTTTAAATTCCCGCGATTTTCCCCCGGAAAAACTAGCATTTTGCAAGCGTAATTAGCTTGCAAAATGCTAGCGTTCTCCAAGCGATCTGTAGCATCGCTTGGAGAACTGATTGACAGGTTGCTCACACTCGTCAAACAGTGTTTGACGAGTGTGACCAACTTTTTACTACTGAGGCCGCCTATGCAGCATCAGTAGTAAAAGATAGAATGTAAATAAAAAATAGTGTTATTCTTACCTTCCGGCGTCCCACGCATCCGTTCCCAGTAATCCTTTGCGAAAATGCCCGCGATGACGTCCGTTCTCGCGGGATCGCGACGTCTCGCGAATGACCGCGAGATCGGACGCCATCGCGGGCATTTTCGCAAAGGACTACTGGGACCGGGAGCGTGGAGAGAGGCGGGAATGCTGCGGGGGACGCCGGAAGGTGAGAATAACAATATTTTATAATTCTATTTTTTACAGGGATATGGTACCCAAAGCCCGGAGAACAGTCTCCTCTCCTCCGGACCGTGGGTACCATCCGCAATTGTTCTGCTTACTTTCCGCATGGTGTGCACAGCCACATGCGGGAAGGAAGCGGAACAATGCATTCCTATGGGTGCGGGATCGCCGCGATTCCGCAAAATAATGAGCATGCTGCATTTTTTACCGCGAAGCGATTCCGCCGCGGTAAAAACCGCAGCATTAGCACAGCATTGCGGAATCCCATATGAATGCATGGGATGCTTTTTTTTTCGCGTTTTCGCGGCAAAATCGCGCGGTTAAAACCGCCGTGGAAACGCGAAAAAAACGCCACGTGTGAACTCAGCCTTAAGCTAGCCTCTACAGCCAAATGTAGACCTCCGTGATGTAAATTCTGGCTTGGATCATGAATAGTGATGAGCGAGTATACTCGTTGCTCGGGTTTCCCAAGCATGCTCGAGTGTCCTCCGAGTATTTGGGCATGCTCGGAGATTTAGTTTTCGTTACCTCAGCTGCTTGATTTGCTGCTGCTAGACAGGCTGAATACATGAGGGGATTGCCTAACAATCAGGCATTCCACACATGTATTCAAGCTGTCCAGCAGCCGCAAATCCTGCAGCTGAGGCGACGAAAACTAAATCTCCAAGCACGCCAAAATACTCGGAGGACACCCGAGCATGCTTGGGAAAACCTGAGCAATGAGTATACTCGCTCATCACTAATCGTGAAACCTACATCCCTACTTCATGGGTGTCTGACTTCAAACTAACCAATTTTTTTTTTCTACACATTTTTTTATGTCTTTTTTTTTTTTATGTTTACTGAAATAATACTAAGCCATTTAGCAAAAATGTGAGGATGTGGCGGCAATAGGTTAACTTTCTAAACGAAGACTAAAATATTTAATCACATGTACTTCATGTTTGTACATTTACATTGTGTCATCACCTTCAAACAAACTAAGATATATAGTGAAATTACTTCTGCAAACGGGAAATTCCACTCAGTGATGTGAAAGGACTTTCTGTTTCTCCTCTGATTACTGTATCGGGTGATTGATGCACATTTCCCTTCTTGACACACCTATTTTGTTTTAGTATTATTTAGACTATAGTCACAGTAACGTTCTAAAAGGGGTTTTCCTTTGCGTAGATACTGTTTTTATGTAAATGGAACAGATGTGACAAGTGCCACGTTGGATTACGGTTCTTTTTTTTTTTTTCTTCTTTTGTTCAAATTCTACAGTTGAAAATGTCGTTCTTGCTGTATAATAAATTTGCATTCCATTCCATCTGCCTCACAGAATTTTAGACCATTGGGAGGTGAAAAAAGAATAATTACATTTTTACCACTAAAATGTTGTTTTAGCCCCAAGTTTTATTTTATATAAGGGCTAATAGGAAAAAATGGACCTCAGTTTGTTGTCCAATTTCTCCTCAGTGCGCCAATAGCCTGCATGTAATCGAGAAATACTTTTCAAGCACAGTGCAAAGCACAGAAGGGAAGGAGCGCCATATTACAGTGCAGAATTTAGAGTTATGGTTTGCAAGTGCCATGACCCACTCGGACAGCCCCTGAGGTACCAAAACAGCAGAACTCCCCATAAGTGACCCCATTTTGCAAACTACACCTCTCAATTCATGTAAGGGTGCAGTGATCATATTGACACCACAGAAGTGTCTCCGAATTTTATTCCATTGGGCAGTGAAGAACAAATATTCACATTTTTACCACAATAATTTAGTTTTAGCCCCATATTTATATTTTAAAATTTCACACAGGGAAACGGGTAAAAATGGCAATTTCTACTGAATGTGGTAGTATCCCATATGTGCCTGTATAGTACTACTTAGTTATATGGCAAGACTCGGGATGACGGAGCGCTATTTGTCATGTGGAGAACAAATTATCCTAGAATATTTTGCTGACAAAATATACAGAGTCCCAAAGTGCCAGAAGAGCAGAATCCTTTCTCAAGTGACCCCGTTTTGGAAATTACACTCCCCTGGGAATTTATCTACAGGTGTAGTGACAATTTTGATTCCATGGGGGTTTTCCAGAAATAAGCAGCAGCTGATGTTGTCAAATGAAAATTTAAAACTCTGCCATTGTAGTGCCCGTACATTGTAGTGCTGCCCATGTATTATGCCCAGCTTGTGCTTCTGGAGACAAGGACCCCATAAATTAAGTGAGCTTTCATCGTTACAGACACGTGGGTGCTAAATGTGGTGTGAGCACAGTGTGGGGCTCAGAAGGGAGGGGTGGGCATTTGGATTTGGGAGCGCAGTATTTACTGAATTTCTTTTGGGCGGCAAGGAGCCATAGCGTTTTTCCAGAGCAATTTGTGCTACCAGTAACTTGGAAGTCCCCTATATTTCCATTGACAGACGACGGAGCTGAGCAGGGACTTGAGCTGGGGCTTCTTAATTTCTCTTTCTCCATTGCCGACATCCGAAGGAGTTGCACTGCATTCGGGTGATATCCGAGTGAAGTGCCATGTTTCATGCGCACTCATAGACTTGTGTGGGTGCTTGCGATCCGATTCATGCTGTGATTGTTTTCCCATGCCGAATCGGCATGAGAATATAATTTCAGATGTGAGCTGCCCCATATAGGTTAACATTTGGCAGAGTGCAATCCGTAGTTTTTTATAGGATTGCATTCGTCCAAGTGGGAGCGAGCCCTTACTCTGTACTATGTCTGGCCTGTGATCACTGATCAGCGCTGTCCTTCTTTTCAGAGGTGCACAAAGTTGTGATTGGCTTTTTTTGCACGCCTAAAAAGACTGACACCGCCGGATCATAGGCCAGAACGTGTCCACAGTGCCTCATTATAGGGAATCTTCTGCCGTGTGTTCTGTCTGAATCTCGTATTTCAGAGATTTACACTAAAACCCCGGTGTAAGTGCTCAGTGTAGAGCACAGGATAAATGTGAGCTGAGCCTTACTGTGATCTTTGGGAATCAGAATGAACAAATCAACATCAGATCAAGAATTTGTTCTATTTATTTTTATGCTGTTTCTCGTGTGGTATAAGTGATTAGACTACTTTATTCTTCAGGTCAGTACAATACCAAACTTATATAGGTTTTTTATGTTTGGCTGCTGTCACACACTAAAAGATTGTTTTTTATTGCACAAACGAATTTTTGCATTTCCATATTTTAAGAGGTATTTTTCTATATTTCTTCTGACAGTAATGTAAGGGCTTTTTTTTGTGGGACACTGAGTTCAGCGGGTGCCCTAGTCTACTAGCCCAAAACCGCATGGACCAGGGATCATTCCACATAACGCCCATTCTCTTTTTACCGTGGGCATAATACTACTAACGAGAGTGAGGGTAAAACAGTGTGGCAATAATTTATTGAACCACAAAACTGGTAAATAACACAGAACCATCTCAGCAAAATACCCAAGATGGTGCAAAATTGCAGTGTCTCACCCTTCTGCTGACTTGCCGGGATAAGAGTAGCTGAGAGTTCAGAGCTTCCAGGGCCGACTACCCCCACCTGTGGCACATACAGACAGGAGGTAATGACAAGTTAGGAATCTGACAGTCTATTGAGGTACAAGGACCCCGGAGGGTCACAGCTTGGTTTTCCAAATTTCTCCATGGAGTCAGGTGACTGGTGAGTCCAAATCCTGACTTTCCCCTGTGTATCCATGGGTTCAGTGATGGTTACTGGAGCAGATCGGTATTATTTCAGCCAGGGACATGGTCCCCTAAACTTACATCCTGTAGAATGTCAAATCTGTGTCCCTCGTGATGGAGCCATGATCTGGCAGCTATCCTGTAGAGCAGTGGTCCCCAACCTTTTTTGCACCAGGGACCTGCTTGAATCAAGACCATTCTTCCATGGCCCGGCAGGGCGGGGATGGAGGTGTGACAGGGGCGGGGCTTTGGTCATAAGGGGGCGGGGCTATGGACGTGGTTGTAGTTTAGCAGTGCATACTTATCATTTAATTATAACATTTATAATGTGACTCAACTCACCATAGATTTTAAATGAGTGGGAGCACCTGGCTTGTTTCTCTGTTTCAGTGGGAGCACCGGCTACTTCTACTGATGGCCGTCACTGCTAATGATGATTGGAACCTACAAGGAAATGGAGCATTGAGCACTTAAGAAAAATTGTACTGGAGTTCTGTACATGCTGATTATTTTCTAATCATCAGAAAATGTATGTGTGGTTCCCCCCGTCCTGTCCAGCTCTGTGTGGCTCCCCCTGTTGTATGCATGGCTCCCCTGTCCCATCCTTGTATACATGGCTCTGCTCCCACCCTCCCATCCTGTATGCATGGCTCCCCTGTCCCATCCTGTATACATGGCTCCGCTCCCACTCTTTCTCCCCTGTATGCATGGCTCCGCTCCCATTCTCCCTCCCCTGTATATATGGCTCCGCTCCCATTCTCCTATATATATATGGCTCCGCTCCCACTCTCCCTTATATATGTCTCCGCTCCCACTCTCTCTCCCTTGTATATATGGCTCCACTCCCACTCTCTCTCCCTCGTATATATGGCTCCGCTCCCACTCTCCCTCCCCTGTATATATGACTCCGCTCCCACTCTCCCTCCCTTATATATATATATATATATATGGCTCCACTCCCACTCTCCCTCCCCTGTATATATGACTCCGCTCCCACTCTCCCGGCCTCCCTTGTATATATGGCTCCGCTTCCACTCTCCCTCCCTTGTATATATGGCTCCACTCCCACTCTCCCAGCCTCCCTTGTATATATGGCTCCGCTCCCACTCTCCCTTGTATATATGGCTCCGCTCCCACTCTCCCGGCCTCCCTTGTATATATGGCTCCGTTCCCACTCTCCCGGCCTCCCTTGTATATATGGCTCCGCTCCCACTCTCCCGGCCTCCCTTGTATATATGGCTCCGCTCCCACTCTCCCGGCCTCCCTTGTATACATGGCTCCGCTCCCACTCTCCCTCCCTTGTATATATGGCTCTGCTCCCACTCTCCCTCCCTTGTATATATGGCTCTCCGCTCCCACTCTCCCTTCCTTGTATATATGGCTCCGCTCCCACTCTCCCTCCCTTGTATATATGGCTCTCCGCTCCCACTCTCCCTCCCTTGTATATATGGCTCCCCCATCCTCCCCCATCATACTTACCCTCACATCGCTGACCTTCCTTCCCGTCGCTGCACGTCCCTGCATCTCGCGGCGCTTCAGCTCCTGTGCGGAGTGGTCACGTGCTACCGCTCATTAAGGTCTATGAATATGGACGCCACGCCTTTGGGAGATGAGTGGCGTCCATATTCATGACCTTAAATGAGCGGTACACGTGACCTCTCAGCGCTGGATGAAGCCGCCGCGGGATGCAGGGTATCAGCTGCTGCACCGCCGCCAGCTCCCCTTCTGTCCGCGGACCGGCAAGGGCACTGCAACGGCCCGGTGCTGGGCCGCGGACCGGTGGTTGGGGACCCCTGCTGTAGAGTGTTCCTGGCTTTGGTTTTGTAAAGAGTCTCTGGTTCTTTGGATCTCTTGAATGTCTTGGATGTCCTGTTACAGAGTCATATTTCCTTTTATAGTTAACGAGTGTGATCTACAATATTGAAGTTGTTCGATGCTTATTTTCCGGCCTCTTTCCACTGGCTGAGGAATAATGATGGGGACAGAACAATAATAATAATAATAGTAATCTTTATTTATATAGCGCCAACATATTCCGCAGCGCTTTACAGTTTAACAGTTTCAAAACACAAGTCATAAGTAACAACGCTAACAATACAATAATTAAAGCAAAATAAGACGAAATAAGACGACCCTGCTCGTGAGAGCTTGCAATCTACAATGAGGTGAGGGAGATACAGAGTACAGGTGTGTATTTACAATGGTGTATTTACAATGAAGGTCCAGCCATCTTGCAGGAGTGAAGGATGGATGGAGATAGTGAATGGGCTACACACGCACACTTACACAGAGAATGACTTTGATTAGTGAATGTGATAGGCCGCTCTGAACAGGTGTGTTTTGAGGGCGCGCCTAAAACTATGCAAATTGTGGATAGTCCTGATTTCTTGGGGTAGAGCATTCCAGAGGATAGGAGCAGCACGGGAGAAGTCTTGGAGTCGGGAGTGGGAGGTACGGATTAGTGCAGAGGTTAGTTGAAAGTCGTTTGCAGAGCGCAGCGATCGGCTAGGCCGATAGACAGAAATGAGAGAAGAGATGTAAGGGGGTGCCGCACCGTGGAGAGCTTTGTGGGTGAGAACAAGTACTTTGAATTGGATCCTATAATGAATGGGCAGCCAATGTAAGGACTGGTGAAGAGCGGACGCGTCCGAGTACCGATTACCCAGATGGACGATCCTGGCCGCTGCATTAAGTATGGACTGGAGAGGGGATAGTCGAGTGACGGGGAGGCCAATTAATAGAGCGTTGCAGTAATCCAGGCGAGAGTGGATCAATGCAACAGTGAGGGTTTTTGTTGTTTCCATAGTGAGAAAAGGGCGGATTCTAGAGATGTTCTTTAGGTGTAAGCGGCAAGAGCGGGCAAGGGATTGTATATGGGATGTGAAGGAGAGATTGGTGTCAAACAGAACACCCAGACAGCGCGCCTGCTGCCGGGGTGTTATTGTGGTACCGCCCACGGAGAGGGAAATGTCAGATTTAGGGAGGTTAGTAGACGGCGGGAGCAGAAGAAGTTCAGTTTTGGAGAGGTTGAGTTTCAGATAGAGAGCGGACATGATATTGGAGACTGCGGACAGACAGTCACTGGCGTTCTGTAGTACAGCGGGGGTAAGGTCGGGGGAAGACGTGTATAGTTGTGTGTCATCAGCATAAAGATGGTACTGAAAGCCAAATCTGCTGATGGTCTGTCCAATTGGGGCCGTGTAGAGAGAGAAAAGAAGGGGGCCAAGGACTGAGCCCTGAGGTACCCCGACAGCAAGAGGAAGAGGAGATGACGTGGAGCCAGAGAACAAAACACTGAAGGAGCGGTCAGAGAGATAGGAAGAGAACCAGGAGAGTGCAGTGTCCTTAATGCCTAGTGACTGGAGCCTAGAGAGTAGGAGATGGTGGTCAACAGTATCGAAAGCTGCAGATAGGTCAAGAAGAATGAGCAGAGAGTGGTCACCGTTACGTTTTGCTGTCATAAGGTCATTGGTCACTTTGATGAGTGCAGTTTCAGTCGAATGTAGGGGGAGGAAGCCGGACTGTGAAGGGTCTAGAAGGGAGTGAATGGAGAGGTAACGGGTAAGGCGGGAGTAAACTAGGCGTTCCAAAAGTTTAGAGATGAAGGGGAGATTGGAGACTGGTCTGTAGTTGTTTGTGCAGGATGGGTCGAGAGCAGGTTTCTTTAGTAATGGAGTAACGATGGCGTGTTTGAAGGAGGATGGGAAAATGCCCGAGGAGAGGGAGAGATTAAAGATTGTAGTTAGGTGGGTTGTGACGATTGGAGAGAGAGACTGGAGGAGATGTGAGGGAATGGGGTCGGTAGTGCATGTAGTCGGACGAGAAGAAGAGAGGAGTCTGGAGACTACTTCTTCTGTGATGGGATCAAATGTGGAGAGTGAGCCAGGGGAGATGCAGGAAGGGATGGGAGTCACAGCACTTGGTGGTTGGGAGCAGATTTCTTGACGGATATTATCTATTTTTTCTGTAAAGTGGGAGGCCAGGTCATCGGCACAAATGTCTGTGATCGGGGCTTGTGCTTTTGGCCTGAGGAGGGAGTGAAAAGTATCAAAAAGTTTCTTGGGGTTGTTGGTTAGTGAGGAGATCAGGGTGGTGAAGTAGGTCTGTTTGGCAAGGTGAAGGGCAGCGTTATAGGTTCTTAACATAAATTTGAAGTGGATGAAGTCTTCTGGTGTGCGGGTTTTTCTCCATAGGCGTTCAGCACTCCTAGAGCAACGCTGGAGAAGTTGAGTTTGCGATGTGAGCCAGGGCTGTTTTACTCTGTGTTTGGAGGTTCTGAGGGTGAGGGGAGCTACTTGGTCAAGGGTGCTTCTAAGAGTGTCATTGTAGTGATGAACAGCCAGATTAGGACAGGAAAGAGAGGAGATTGGGGACAGAGATGAGTGTAGGGAATCTGAAAGTGTCTGAGGGTTAATAGCTTGTAGATTTCTGACTGTGTGGTAGGTAGGAATGAGCTGGGGTGGGCGAGGATTTGTGAGCATGAAGGAGAGAATGTTGTGGTCAGAGAGTGGAAGCGGTGAGTTGTTTAGGTGGGAGATTGAACAGAGCCGGCAGAAGACCAGATCAAGGGTGTTACCGTCCTTATGTGTCTCAGAGGTTGAAAGCTGTGAGAGGCCTAGAGAGGTGGTTAGTGATAGAAGCTGGGATGCAGATGTGGAATTAGGGCTGTTAATGGGGATGTTGAAGTCTCCCAGGATGAGGGTTGGTAGTTCTGAGGACATGAAGTGTGGCAGCCAGGCTGAAAAGTGGTCAAGGAAGTGGGTGGGTGAGCCTGGGGGCCGGTATATGACCGCTACCCTGAGGGAGAGGGGACGGAAGAGCCTGATGGTGTGGACCTCAAAAGAAGGCAATAAGAGTGATGAAACTGGGGGGATGACCTGGAAAGTGCATTGTGGGGACAGGAGTATGCCAACTCCACCACCAGGTCTGTTTGTGGGTCTCAGGGAGTGAGAGAATTGTAAGCCACCGTAGGAAATGGCAGCAGGAGAGACAGTGTCAGAATCCTGAATCCAGGTTTCAGTGAGGGCCAACAGATTAAGAGAGTTGTTCAGAAAGTAGTTGTGTAGGAAAGGAAGCTTGTTACAAGCAGACCGTGGATTCCAGAGGGCACAATTAAAAGATTGAGATGAGGGAGTGCAAGTAATGTTAATCAGATTATTGTGGTTTCGATATGAGGTAGGGTAAGGGTTGAGGTTGGGGGATGGTGGACCAGGGTTGGGGGAGATGTCCCCTGAAATCAGTAGGAGAAGGAAGATAAAGAGCCAATAGTTGTTGGAATTGTAAGTAGTTTTTTCTGCGATGTGTTTGGGCAAGATGGGCTGAGGTTTCTCAGGAAGGTGAGGAGTGTGTGGGAGCTGTACATGGGAGAAGGAAGTATAGAGGGGCTGATGTGTATGAGTCGTGATGGAGGGGGGATAGGGTGATGAATGTGGATGGCAAGGGAACACAGGAGGATAAAAATAAAGCACATGGTTAAAGGGGAAGGCAAAGTGTGGGTTACCTGACTCCTGCCCTGATTAACTGCCATGTATAACTGCCGTTTTGCTGGATGCTTATCTTCTGTGATGCTTTGCTTATGGGATGCTTGTGTGCTGTACCCCACACTACAGTATAATGTTATCAGCAGCACATCTGCCGTTTACATCGGTGATGTGCTGCTGAGAATAATGATTTTTTGTAACGGCATAGACAATCCAATCACTCGATGAATATGCAGCATTTTGCTTGTTTAGTATAATACGCCCCATAGTCCTCCTTATATTATAATGTGCACCACAGTCCTCCATATTGTAAAATTCACACCCCATAGTCCTCCATATAATGTGCCCCATAATCCTCCATATAGTATAATACACTCCCCATAGTCCTCCATATAGTATTATACACTCCCTGTAGTCCTCCATATAGTATAATACACTCCCTATAGACCTCCATATGCAGTGGGTACGGAAAGTATTCAGACCCCTTTAAATTTTTCATTCTTTGTTTTATTGCAGCCATTTGGTAAATTCAAAAAAGTTCATTTTTTTTTTCTCATTAATGTACACCCCATCTTGACTGAAAAAAAAACCCAGAAATGTAGAAATTTTTGAAAATTGATTAAAAAAGAAAACTGTAATATCACATGGTCATAAGTATTCAGACCCTTTGCTCAGTATTGAGTAGAAGCACCCTTTTGAGCTAGTGCAGCCATGAGTCTTCTTGGGAATGAATCAACAAGTTTTTCACACTTGGATTTGAGGATCCTCTGCCATTCTTCTTTGCAGATCCACTCCAGTTCCGTCAGGTTGGATGATGAACGTTGGTGGACATCCATTCTCAGGTCTCTCCAGAGATGTTCAATTGGGTTTAGGTCAGGGCTCTATCTGGGCCAGTCAAGAATGGTTACAGAGTTGTTCTGAAGCCACTCCTTTGTTATTTTATCTGTGTGCTTAGGGTCATTGTCTTGTTGGAAGGTGAACCTTCGGCCAAGTCTGAGGTCCAGAGCACTGTGGAAGAGGTTTTCTTCCAGGATATCTCTGTACTTGTTCGCATTCATGTTTCCTTCAATTGCAACCAGTCATTGTCATGCCGCTCTCACCGTACTCCGCCGAAGCACAGCTCCCGACGTCCTCACTTCCGGTGTCGCGGCCAATTCGGGGGTCTCGTCGGGTACGCATGCGCACCTCCTGTGCTTGACTCTGTGGCTGTACGCTCGGCCCCAGGCCTCCGTCGGGCACGCCTGCACTCAACCCACAGCTCTGACTGCAGCTGTGTAATCTTGGCTTCTCTATGGTCCGGGAGGACCCTGACCCCGAAGCCCTGAGGCGCGCTCTCCCTAAATCAGGTAGCCTCTTCCTGTGGGCTGTCCCTGATTATCGTTCTTGCTTCCTTGCTAGGCCTGCTTGGCCGCTCCCTGTACTCAGGTCCCCTACCCTGTGCTCTGGCGTGCTTCCCAGCATGCGCTCTGCCTTGCACCCAGACACGCTTCCCAGCCAGCGCTCTGCTTTGCTTTGTACCCGGGCGTTCTTCCAAGCACGCACTCTGCTTAGCCTTGTACCCAGGCATGCTTCCCAGCACGCGCTCTGCTTAGCCTTCTACCCAGGCATGCTTCCTAGCACGCGCTCTGCTTTGCCTTGTACCTAGGCGTGATTCCCAGCACGTGCTCTGCTTTGCCTTGTACCCAGGCGTGCTTCTCAGTGTACGATCTTCGCACTCCTGTACCTAGCATACCCCCATGGAACACGCTCAGCACTATCCTGTACCCAGCGTACCCCCTTGTACATGCTCTGCACTATCCTGTACCCTGCGTGCCCCCGTGTACACGTTCTGCACTATCCTGTACCATGCGTGCCCCCGTGTCCACTCTTTACCCACTCATGTACCCTGCGTGTTCCCACCTTCACCTTGCTAGACATGTTCTCGTGTCTCCTTTGAGCCGGCCACCTGGTTCCAGCAGTCATGGTACTTTATCCCCCTGGGTCTGCCCCTGACGCTCCATGTATGGGGGGGCGGTCCTTACTTGGCCAGCTCGCCCTGGATGAGTTGGCATCACGGCCCAGAGGGTCCACTCCAGAAGTCATCACAGTCATCCTGTCCATGCAGCTGAAGAAGACCCCATAGCGTGATGCTGCCAACACCATGTTTCACCTTTGGGATTGTATTGGGCAGGTGATGAGCAGTGCCTGGTTATCTCCACACATACCGCTTAGAAATATCAAAAAAAATTTCTATCTTCATCTCATCAGACCAGAGACTCGTATTTCTCATAGTCTGGGAGTCCTTCATGTGTTTTTTTTTTTTTTAGCAAACTCTATGTGGGCTTTTATATGTCTTGCACTGAGGAGAGGCTTCCGTCGGGCCACTCTGCCATAAAGGCCTGACTTGTGGAGGGCTGAAGTGATAGTTGACTTTGTGGAACTTTCTCCTATCTCCCTACTGCATCTTTGGAGCTCAGCCACAGTGATCTTGGGGTTCTTCTTTACTTCTCTCACGAATTCTCTTCTCCCACGATTGTTCAGTTTGGCTGGACGGCCAGGTCTAGGAAGACTTCTGGTAGTCCCAATCTTCTTCCATTTAAGGATTATGAAGGCCACTGTGCTCTTAGGAACCTTGAGTACTGCAGAAATTCTTTTGTAACCTTGGCCAGATGTGTGCCTTGCCACAATTCTGTCTCTGAGCTCCTTGGCCAGTTCCTTTGACCTCATGATTCTCATTTGGTCTGACATGCATTGTGAGCTGTGAGGTCTTATATAGACAGGACTTGATTTGTAAAAGGCACACACCTATCAGTTTAATTTAAACACAGCTGGACTCCAATGAAGGAGAAGAACCATCTCAAGAAGGATCACAAGGAAATGGACAGCATGTGACTTAAATATGAGTGTCTGAGCAAAGGGTCTGAATACTTATGACCATGTGATATTTCAGTTTTTCTTTTTCAATAAATTTGCAAAAATTTTTACATTTCTGGGTTTTTTTTTAAGTCAAGATGGGGTACAGAGTGTACATTAATGAGGAAAAAAATGAACTTTTTGAATTTACCAAATGGCTGCAATGAAGCAGAGTGAAAAATTTTAAAGGGGTCTGAACACTTTCCGTACCCACTGTAGTATAATACACTATTCATAATCCTTCATATAGTATAATACACTCCTCAGTCCTCCATATAGTATAATACGCTCCTCAGTCTTCCATATAGTATTATACACTCCCCATAGTCCTCCATATTGTATTATACACTCCTCATTGTCCTCCCTATAGTATTATGCACTCCTCATAGTTCTCCATATAGTATAATACACTCCTCATAGTCCTCTATATATTAAAATACTCTCCTCAGTCCTCCATAAAGTATAATACACTCTTCATAGTGCTCCATATAGTATAATGCACCGCCATAGTCATCCATGTAGTACAATTCAATTCCCATAGTATAATGCACTCCATAGTTCTTCATATAGTATAATACATTCCCCCTAGTCCTCGATACAGTATAATGCAGCCCACATATAGTATAATGGAGCCACCCCACAGAGTATAATGCATCCACCCCACAGAATATAGTGTAGCCCCCTCAGAGTATAATGCAGCCCCGCCATACAATATAATGTATCCCACATAGAGTATAATGCAGCCCCTCTGCAGAATATAATGTATAGCCCCCTCATAGAGTATAATGCAGCTCCCTATAGAATATACTGCAGCCCCTCCATAGAATATAATGCAGCCCCCTAATATAGTATAATGTCGCCCCTCCATAGAATATAATGCAGTCCCCCATAGAATATAATGTAGCCCCCTCAGAGTATAACGCAGCCCCGCCATGCAATATAATGTAACCCATTGAAAATAATGCGGCCCTCCCTCATACTTTATAGTATAATGCAGCCCCAAAGAATACAATGTAGCCCCCTCATAGAGTATGACGCAACCCCCCTCATAGAATATAATATAATACAGCCCCCAAAGAATATAATGTAAGAATATAATGTAGCACCCCATAGAATATAATACAGTCCACCTCCCTATTGAATATAATGCGTATTCTCCTTCTGCCGCGGCTCCTGTGCAGGCGTACTTTATCTGCCCTGTTGAGGGCAGAATAAAGTATTGCAGTGCGCAGGTGTCGGACCTCCCTGACCTTTCCCGCCACCTGCACACTGCAGTACTCTGCTCTGCCCTCAATAGGGCAGATAAAGTACACCTGCGCAGGAGCCGCGGCATAAGTAAGAAGGAGGACGTCATCGCTAGAAGATGGGAGGCGCCGGACCAAACCGCGACACCCATTGGACCGGACCGGACCCCCGGGTGAGTATAATCTAACTCGTTTTTCTTATCTTTCAGGTTAAATCGGGAGCTTATTTACAGCATTACAGAATGCTGTAGATAAGCCCCTGATGGCGGTGGCCGCATCTCATAGGACAAAAATGAGGTGACGGATTTCCTTTTAGTGTGTCAACTTTTTTGTCCAAGTCATTTTCATTATTTTTTTGGTTTCCGTATAATATAGCAGAATTCAGATGTGAGGTCTTATTAATCAGTTGGTATTCAGTAAATTTAACTTGAAACTTAATTTTGTCAGTATCATGTTATTTCAGTGACCATTGTGGGTGTTGCTTATTTTAACAAAAGGGTACCAACAATTTTGTCCATATTGGTATGTAAAATCACCCAGGGAGCTATGATTTAGATTGCTACTGTACATAAGCAGAGAGTACATAGAGGCATAACGAATTAACTAAAGGTAGAATTCACCCTAGGTCAGTAATAGAGGCAAAGCAGAGCCTGAAGGGGCATCCATAAAGACGCGCTCCCATGATGGAAGTCCTTCCTTATTGATGCCCCCTCCTTTTTTATCTGTGTATATATGTATGAAGTGCAGTTTGTGAGCGTGTATTAATATACTCACCTACCACCGCCTTCTCCAGGATTTAGCATTATTCTGCTCCTCTTCTCAGTGATGTAATCTCTCTGCAGACTATCCAAGTCACACTGTGCTTTGCGTGACCCAGAAATGACTTTTACAATGTAAGCCTATGAAGCGTCAGAACGAGGCTCCATAAGCTTACACTGAAAGAGACTTCCGGCTTAGGCCTGTTTCACACATCAGTTTTTTCCCATCAGTCAAGATCCGCCAATTTTTTTAAAAAACGGATCCGCCAAAAAAAGGGGCGGATCCGTTTTTTACACCCATAGACTTACATTATTGGCGGATCCTGACTGACGGTCGTCCGTCACACCCGTTATTGTACAGATCCTCCAAGATTTTAGCGGCTCCCGGGCGGATGAGACGGACCCTGCAACGTTTTTTTGCAGTGACGGTCCGCTATTTTAACCGTTAACTAACGCTCGCCCGAAAGCCGCTAAAATCTCTCTCTCTTGCGATAATCGTGATCGCGCGAGTCGGGCGGGATCGCACACTAACTCCTGCGATGATCGGGCGGTATCGCGCACCAACTCCCGCGATGATCGGGCGGGATCGTGCTACAACTCCCGCGATGCTCCGGCGGGATCGCGCTCCATATCACGGCCGCAATCTACATCCAAATTGCGATTACCGGTTCATGCCATCGAGTTCCGCGCACTCTTCTCGCGGCCCCGCTACATCGCCAGTAAATTTTTTTACAGGACTATGGTTCCTTTAACGCTCCTAGATCGGCGGATCTCGTCACACCAACAGTCCGGTGGCTCCCGTTGGTGTTTCGACGGTCACGGATCCATTCTCCGCCTTTTTGGCGGCTGGCAACTGACTGCAGAAACGTAAGTGTGAAACAGGCCTTACACACAGAGCATAGATTGAGCTTGATAGTCTGAAGTGCGGTGACATCACTGAGAAGAGGAGCAGAATGGCGCTGGATCTGGAGTAGGCGGTGGTAGGTGAGTATTTTAATTAATGCATATACACTACGCATGTATGCACATTTATTTAAAAAAAATCTTTATTGGAGTGTGTCTTTAAGGCGATGATATATGCAGAATTAAAAATTAGTTATTATATTATGTATGAATAAATAAATGTGCACGTTGTTATAAGACTACATTTTGATTTTGGGAAGAACATGTTATACCCACTATACAGCTTTGTCTAGTTGCTACAGTCCTAGCCAATATAACTGAATGCGTTAGAGCTAATGTTACACTAGGTTCAGGATAAAATAGCTGTATTTTTAATTATGGCATAGACTTTCACCACACATAGTGAGGTCCAGACAGCATCATCATCCTGCTGCTAAGATCCTGAGTGCAAAAAGTTCTTCCTTCAAAATGTGAGTTTCATATGACTGAATCGGTCTACTTTAAAGGGAACCTGTTAACAGGTTTTTGTTACTCGATCCAAGAACAGCGTGATGTAGGTACAGAGGCCCTGATTCCAGCAATGTATCACCTTAATGGGTGCTGCAGTTTTAATTAAAAAAAAAAATGGTGTTAATCTGCTGCCGATCTACCAGTTCTCTGTTTGCTGAGCACCATGTAACCTTGTCCACACCAATTATTGACAGCTTTCTGTCTACACTGTGCATAGGCAGAAAACTGTCAATCAGTGGTGGGGGCTTGGTTGTACTACATCGCAGCAGGTTTACTAGAGTGATTTAATAAAAATTATTCTAAGCAGCCCATTAAGTGGTTTCATCTCTGGTATCAGGTTCTCTGCTCCTACATCATGCTGCTCTCAGATTTAGGTTTAAAGAATTTGGTGACAGATTTGGGAATGGATTCATTGTAGGATAATCACACCAACTGCTCAAATCCAAGTGTCAGTATCAAGTCTGTGCGGCTAGCAAGGATGTTTTATAATCTCTCATCTTCTGAAAAATGTAACAATTTCAGTTTCTGGAGCCTTAGAGAAAACCTCAAGAACCCTCCGAATAACTAACATAGAGAGAGATGGAAACGTCTTGTATACTTGGAAGGTATTTTTAATTTTTTTTCTTTATGCATATATGGCAATATATAGGTCTCACTAACTGAGTGTGCTTACATTATTTTTTTTCATCAGCATTAGTTTACTCTATCTGATTTGTGGTCATTTTTAATGTCAATATTTATTTTAAGATTTGAGAGCAGCTGATTTCTTCCCATGCATGAGAAGTGTCTGGTGTTGCAGTTCAGTTTTATTTAAACTGCAGTTCCAGATGTAACCTAAAGACATAAGTGGGGCGCTCTCTGGAAGAATACGGCCATGTTTTTTCAGTCTCATGTAAACCCTTTATAATTTGCCTATACTTTTGATCTCCCACAAGACCTGGCCATCTGGCATAGTTAGGCGGTGCTACATGCTTTATGGTATATACACACAAAAGAGAGCCCAATAGCATTTTGAACACTAATGGCGGTATAACTAAATAGTGAACCACCATAGCATAAACATTTTAAACTCAATGAATGTAATGAAAAAACAGGAGAAAAAGCGGAGTATAAGGTGATAGAGTAAAAAAAATGCAAATTTTATTGAAATATTATTAGATCCATAAAACCATGACAATAAATCAAGACAAACACCAAGGCAATGGAGTCACGTGCAAGGAAGTAATGATAACACAACTTGTATGTATGTCATGCTCATAGTCAGAACAAGCTGTGGAAATTACATTTGGCAAGTGCAGCCGCAAGATAAGTATAAAAAAAGAAAATATTGTTTTGTCACCTTTTTTCAAAGACACTTGCCGTATGTTTTTATTTGGCACCATTTTTCCATTTTGCAGCAGCTATGATATTTAGCTAAAAAGGCTTAGGCCACTGCAGACCCACAGCTACGAGAACATAAAGGATTGGAGTGCAAATGGGTTAAATGTGCGCTGCTGGAGGATGAGTGATGAGAAGGAGTTGGAAACCCAGGAATGCGGTTTATAAGTCTACATGTCACACTTCATCAAGACATCACTGTGGTCACTCTTCAGTCTGCAGATTTAACCCATTTTCACTCCAATCCTTATGTTATGGGTCTGCAAAAATGGGCAAACAAATATGAATTTCAAATTATTTTTCAACACTTAAGAGTAAAACTATACAAGTCAGATTGGCTCCGGTGCAAAATTTGAACACACACACCCTCCCCATTCACAGCCAATGCATGTTGATCAGATGTACAGTGGAGAAAATAAGTATTTGATACACTGCCGATTTTGCAAATTTTCCCACCTACAAAGAATGGAGAGGTCTGTTATTTTTGTCATAGGTATACTTCAACTGTGAGAGACAGAATCTAAAATAAAAACCAGAATATCACATTGTATGATTTTTACATAATTAATTTGCATTTTATTGCATAAAATACATATTTGATCACCTGCTAACCAGCAAGAATTCTGGCTCTCACAGACCTGTTAGTTTTTCTTTAGGAAGCCCTCCTACTCTGCACTCATTACCTTTATTAATTGCACCCGTTTGAACTCGTTACCTGTATAAAAGTCACCTGTCCACACATTCAGTCACACGCCAACCTCTCCACCATGGCCAAGACCACAGAGCTGTCTGAGGACACCAGGAACAAAATTGTAGACCTGCACAAGGCTGGGATGGGCTACAGGAAAATGGGCAAGCAGATTGATGAAAAGACAACAACTGTTGATGTTGACACAATTATTAGAAAATGGAAGAAACACAAGATGACTGTCAGTCTTCCTCGGTCTGGGGCAAGATCTTGCCTCGTGGGGTAAGGATGATTCTGAGAAAATTTTGGGCTCATTCCTGATCTACCCAGGAGGACCTAGTCAATGACCTAAAGAGAGCTGGGACCACAGTCTCAAACATTACCGTAAAGCACTACGCCGTCATGGATTAAAATCCTGCAGGGCACGCAAGGTTCCCCTCTTCACTCCAGTACATGTCCAGGCCTGTTTTAAGTTCGCCAATGGCAATCTGGATGGTCCAAAGGAGGCATGGGAGAAGGTCATGTGGTCAGATGAGAACTTTCGATTATCAACTCCACTCGCTGTGTTTGGAGGAAGAAGGATAAGTACAACCCCGAGAACACCATCCCAACACTGAAGCATGGTGGGGGAAACCTCATACTTTGGGGGGTGCTTTTCTTCAAAGGGGACAACTGCACCGTATAGAACGGAGGATGGATGGGGTCATGTATTGCAAGATTTTGGCCAACAGCTTCATTCCCTCAGTAAGAGCATTGAAGATTAGTCGTGGCTGGATCTTCCTGCATAACAATGATTCAAAACAACAGCCAGGGCACCTAAGGTGTGGCTCCGTAAGTAGCTGGAGAAGACCTCTATGGACGAGAGGGCCAAAATCCCTGCTGCAGTATGTGCAAACTTGGTCAAGAAGTACAGGAAACGTCTGACCTCAGTAACTGCAAAAAAAAAAAAAAGATATCTCTACCGAATATTAAGTATTTACAAAAATTACAGCCCACTCCAGTCTTTGCAGGTAGAAAAGCTTGCAAAAACTACAATGTATCAAATACTTATTTTCCTCACTGTATGGGCCCTCGTATGTCTTTATAGGATTTAGAATGCTACAAGTTGCACCCTGTCCTCCATTATGTATTAATGTCCCCCATCCTGGGCTCCTTCCTGGTATATATGTCTCCCATCCTGATACATATTTTCCACGGCCTGGGCTCCTCCTAGTGTATATGTTCCCAATCCTGGGTTTATCCTGATATATGTTCCCCATCCTGGTATATTTCCCTTATCCTGATCCCCATCCTGGTCTATGTCCCTTATCCTGGACCCCTTCCTGATATATACAGTTAGGTCCATATGTATTTGGAAAGAGACAACATTTTTGTAATTTTGGTTCTAGACATTACCACAATGAATTTTAAACAAAACAATTCAGATGCAGTTGAAGTTCAGACTTTCAGCTTTCATTTGAGGGTATCCACATTAAAATTGGATGAATGGTTTAGGAGTTTCAGCTCCTTAACATGTGCAACGCTGTTTTTAAAGGGACCAAAAGTAATTAGACAGATTAAATAATTGTAAATAAAATGTTCATTTCTAGTACTTGGTTGAAAACCCTTTGTTGGCAATGGCTGCCTGAAGTCTTGAACTCATGGACATCACCAGACGCTGTTCCCTCCTTTTTCATGCTCTGTCAGGCCTTCACTGCGGTGGTTTTCAGTTGCTGTTTGTTTGTGGGCCTTTCTGTCTGAAGTTTAGTCTTTAACAAGTGAAATGCATGCTCAATTGGGTTGAGATCAGGTGACTGACTTGGCCATTCAAGAATATTCCACTTCTTTGCTTTAATAAACTCCTGGGTTGCTTTGGCTTTATGTTTTGGATCATTGTCCATCTGTAGTATGAAGCGACCACCAATCAGTTTGGCTGCATTTGGCTGGATCTGAGCACACAGTATGGATCTGAGCACACAGTATGGCTCTGAATACCTCAGAATTCATTCGCCTGCTTCTGTCCTGTGTCACATCATCAATAAACACTAGTGACCCAGTGCCACTGGCAGCCATGCATGCCCAAGCCATCACACTGCCTTCGCCGTGTTTTACAGATGAAGTTGTATGCTTTGGATCATGAGCTGTACCACGCCTTCGCCATACTTTTCTCTTTCCATCATTCTGGTAGAGGTTGATCTTGGTTTCATCTGTCCAAAGAATGTTCTTCCAGAACTGTGCTGGCTTTTTTAGATGTTTTTTAGCAAAGTCCAGTCTAGCCTTTTTATTCTTGATGCTTATGAGTGGCTTGCATCGTGCAGTGAACCCTCTGTATTTACTTTCATGCAGTCTTCTCTTTATGGTAGATTTGGATATTGATACGCCTACCTCCTGGAGAGTGTTGTTCACTTGGTTGGCTGTTGTGAAGGGGTTTCTCTTCACCATGGAGGTTATTCTGCGATAATCCACCACAGTTGTCTTCCGTCGTCTTTTTGCATTGATGAGTTCACCAGTGCTTTCTTTCTTTCTCAGGATGTACCAAATTTTAGATTTTGCCACTCCTAATGTTGTAGCAATTTCTCGGATGGGTTTTTTCTGTTTTTGCAGCTTAATAATGGCTTGTTTCACCTGCATGGAGATCTCCTTTGACCTCGTTTCCTTCACAGCAAAACCTTCCAAATGCAAACACCGCACCTCAAATCAACTCCAGGCCTTTTATCTGCTTAATTGAGAATGACACAACGAAGGGATTGCCCACACCTGTCCATGAAATAGTCTTGGAGTCAATTGTCCAATTACTTTTGGTCCCTTTAAAAACAGGGTGGCACATGTTAAGGAGCTGAAACTGCTAAACCCTTCATCCAATTTTTTTGTGGATACCCTCAAATGAAAGCTGAAAGTCTGAACTTCAACTGCATCTGAATTGTTTTGTTTAAAATTCATTGTGGTAATGTCTAGAACCAAAATTAGAAAAATGTTGTCTCTGTCCAAATATATATGGACCTAACTGTATATCCATCATCCTGGTATATGTCTCCCATTCTGCCGCTGTTCTTTAATGCCCAGACCAAAAAAAAATATTTTTCACATTCTCGATACTCGGCTTACTTTTCTGAAGCCGGTAGCTGACTTCAGCATGAAAGCAGCAGTGACGTCATGCGCACCCGATATGTGCCCCCCAGTCTCATGCACGCTGACATCAGATGCTGACCTCTGATTATCCGACAGTGTGTATTGCATCGCACGGGCTCCATCTCCACAATACACTATAGCTGAATGTACATTCAAGGACACACAGCCAATTGAAGTTTTCGCTGGCGTCAGCGAAACCCTCACCCGCACTGACCCAGTTGTGGTCGTGTGACCTCTGTGACCGCAATTGTTGCACCCCTGACAATAGTCAAACTGACCTGGAGAATCATGTTCACAAGTCATGTTTGCCATACAATGATCACCATAAGAAAGCAAACCAAAATAACAATTCTGGAATTGTTTGATTTTTTTTTTTTTTTACAGTTTAACCACACTTTGATTTTTTTTCTGCTTTCAATACATTATATGGTAAAAGGAATTGTCCCTATCAATACTACAACTTATCCTGCCAGTTACATACAAAAACAAGCTGAGATAAAAATGTTGAAACAAAGTGTCCTACATAAATGGCAGTAATTTTTTTTTATTAATTTATTTTTAATACAGGGAGTAGAGGGGTTTACAGGTGTTGGCCTCTACGATCCTCTTGCCAAGCAAAATGAGGTAAGACTTCTGTGCTCAAAGCCTTCTCATAAAAACTTCTGGTCCATTGCCGGGCATGCTTCTCTTCAATACCTTATTTTAAAGAACTAAAAAAAAAAAAATGTTTCTAGTCTGATGTAACGCATTCAACATTAAATTGGTGATTAGAGGGAGTATGTCAGCTTTGAAATTAGTGCTAAAGTAAGCTGAGGCATGCAAAGAGGAGCCATACCTTTTATATTTTAAAAATCTGCTGGATAGTTGGAGGAAAAAAACAGTTCATATGGGCAGCACGGTGACTCAGTGGATAGCACTGCAGTCTTGCAGCGCTGGGGTCCTGGGTTCAAATCCCACCAAGGACAACATCTGCAAGGAATTTTGTGTTTGCGTGGTTTTCCTCCGGTAAACATAGAGAACGGTTTCATTGAAACTATGCATCCCCTGCTTACTTTTATATGGATTTCAGAGCTGACTGTTCTGCTAGTCTAAATCTTTCTACTGTGCTCAATGAGAAAATAATCCTTCAATAAGTGTAGTCTTACAAATTAATCTTTGGGGTCTGGCGTGTACTGGGCTTTGGTATTTGACACCAAAAATCTAATCGTGGAGTTGTTTTGTTCTCCAGATCTTGTATTCTTTTGATAGTGATGTGAATATCGTAAGCACTTCAGTGAATAAAGAGAAAACCTTACTTGGTAAGTAGCTTTATGTATTAGTATAGCTTTTTGAATTTTTTTAACATTGTGCCTGTACTATATCGCCATGAGAGATGAAACCTGTGGATTTAGTGATGTCACCAAGAACTTGTTTTCCTTTACATTAGATACACATAGTATTGCTATTTATTAGGGTCCAGATAAAGAGATTTTCCAGCCTTGTAGTTATCATTTTGCGCTTTAGTTGATAAATTATTTTAATATTCTGTTTTACAACTTTTGTTTTAGCGTTAAGTTACTTTCATCCTTCTTGTGAAGCACACAGTCAACTTCTGTCACCAGGTAAGTGGAAAGAAAAACCTAATATAATGCATCCAGAAAATATGGTCAACCTGAATAATCTATTGGTCACAGATTGATCGGAAGATTTGAAACCTTGTGTCAAAAAACTACAATCATAACCTAAAAATTCAAGCAGTGTGCTTTTCTGTAAATGCCGAGGGCCCGATTCGTCCAGACCGGTATTAATGAGGGGGCATACTGGAGTGAGTGAGACACATGCCTCTTCGTCAATCTTGAGCCTCTGTTGAGTGGTGTGCGCCACACCAGAAATCTTACTCCAGTGAATGCCACAGCTTGTTATGAATTAGAGGCGCTGTGGCGTCCTGCTCACCCCCCTTCCCACCCCTGCTAGGAGAAACTAGCATGAAAACACCAAAAGTCACCACATTTTGGCGGGACTCCAAGTGGTGCTTTAATTTTGCAACTTTTCAAAACATCATGGCATGAAATCTTTGAGTTGGGCCCAATGTTGATGTGTTGGCTAAAATGAAGTTCATACAATATACTTTTTTTCTCGTACTTAAAAATACAGACATTGCTCATCAATTTTTTTGGATTTGATTTTCATCAGTCTTTGGTCAAGTTTTCACCATCAGATAGAAGGAGACGTGGATATTAACCACGCTGCTGTAGAAATAACGATCCCAATCTCTCTCTCTCTCTCTCTCTCTCTCTTTATATATATATATATATATATATATATATATATATATATATATATAAAACTGTATGTATGTATGTGTGTATCACCAACCATTTTCCAAATGGCTTTATTACAATTTTAGAAAATAACAGTAATATTTCACAATGGCATTTAAATGTAGAGGTTACATTTATACAAAGACAAGGGGAAGGGAAGGATAAGGGGTTCGGAATAGGTTTAAGTTGCTTTATTAAGACATACAAAGGGAAAAACAAAAGGAAGGGTAAGGGAGGGAAATATAGCAGTAATGCTATATATTAGAGAAATAAGTAGAGATACATATTATCTATCTATACCTAACAATGTCATGTCTCTTCAATATATTTGGGGAATGAATAAACCCCATAAAGAAAAGACACGACATTAAACTAGCAGTATTGTTTCTTTCAATATTATTAGGGATTGTGTATCACCAACAAATCACGAAGCATCTTTCATTTCACCAGAGCTGTGTAAAAGAAGATGAGCTGTGATTGGTTGCTATGATCAACAGTTTTCCTTGCAACCTATCACTAAGCATCTTTCATTTCACCAGAGCTGTTTAAAAGAAGCGGATCTGTGATTGGTTGCTATGAGCAACAGTTTTCCCTCTCCAGAAGACACCTCAGCAGACACTGACATGGTGGGAGAAATCTAGCATTCCTGGAAATATAAGCTCCCAGCCATTGTCTGCCCCCCCAGAACGGAGCAGAGAGCACATGACAGAAATGAATCACCCCTTCCATGCCCATATACACATCCTCCATCCTATAGGCACATCTTCCCTCTTAAAGGGATCATTGGTATGGAAGTCAGGGCAAATCCATCCAGCGCTTTGGTACTGACTCCAGGCCTCTCTTAAAGGGACCTCCGGTATGGAAGTTAGGGCAAATCCCTCAGCGCTCTGATTCTGACCCCAGACTTCTAATAAAGGGATCATTGGTATGGAAGTTAGGGCAGTTTCACTCGGCGTTCTGGTTCTGACCCCAACCTCTCTGACCCCAACCTCTCTTGGTATGGAAGTCAGGGCAATTGCCTTAAAATGCTCTGGTACTGACCCCAGGCTCTCTTAAAGGGATCTCCGGTATGGAAGTTAGGGTAAATCCCTCAGCGCTCTGATTCTCACCCCAGGCTTCTATTAAAGGGATCATTGGTATGGAAGTTAGGGCAATTCCACTCAGCGCTCTGGTTCTGACCCCAGGCTGACGGGATGATGTGGGATATTAGGGGTAGTAGTCCGGTGGCTCTGGCTGACGGGACAATGTGGGATATTAGGGGTAGTAGTCCGGTGGCTCTGGCTGACTGGATGAAGTGGGATATTAGTAGTCCGGTGGCTCTGGCTGACGGGAGGATGTGGGATATTAGGGGTAGTAGTCCAGTAGCTCTGGATGACGGAATGATGTGGGATATTATAGTGAATGTGGCTATGCGGAGTGGGCGGGGCCATACACTCAGCTTTATGCGTGTATGTGTGTGTGTGTGTATATGTATATGTGTATATGTATGTATATATATATATATATATATATATATATATATATTCATTATAATTTGTTATAACTAGCCGTAGTTAGTTACTATGCCCGGGCAGCGCCGGGCTCTTCAGCTAGTATCTGGATGAAAAAAGATGGTATTTTATTCACTATTCTCTCAACGCATTTTGAAGTTCACATAGCTTCTTCCTCAGGAGATGCATCCTTATATTGGGATTGTTATTTCTACAGCAGTGCGGTTAATATCCATATCTCAAGTAGAAAAGAAGTACAGAAAAACGTGCACTCACAGCATGGAATCAGTATCAAAAAAGGCTATTATTAGACATACATATACCAAACAGGCAAATTTGCACAATAAAACATCATTAAAAACAAGTGAAAAGACATGCTGACTAGTGGATACATAGTCATGATGAAATGCAAATTTATGCTCAAATGAATAAAGGGTAATACGTGAAAGTGATAAATCACTACTCAGCAGGAGAAGACGTGCAATGGGCGCACTCACAAAGGTAGAAATATATCAGAGCTGAATAGTACTAGCAGCTAATAATAAAGGAGTGCTCCTTATTGGAGTAAATAGGGTTAATCCATAATACCCAAATAATAGGCACACTCACAAAAAAAAAGCAATGTATCAAAGCTGAAAAATACTGACAGCTAATAATAAAGGAATGCTCCCCATTCAAGTATATAGGGTTAATCCATGATGCCCAAGTTTTACTCTCGTGCTGTTCATTTGGAAAGAAAAAGCATGCAATATACAATCACATATAATTACCCAGAGATCACACTGTCCACAGCGCCCAACGCCTGTCGCTGCGTCCAGCAGCTTCATCAGGGGAGGTAGCTATTAGGTGTGTATATGACCCTTAACTAGTTCAATTGCAAATCACCACAGTGGTTTCCGACACCTGTGTTCGGCGTCAACGGAGTGAAGGAGATAATGTGGGTGTGTTTGCATGATAGTGCATGCGCAGATGATGTGTGGGAAGTCCCAGACAGCAGTATGAGGCGCGCCTGCGCATCACAGATGAAAGCTCCTGCGTTCCAGACAGCATGAGAGTAAAACTTGGGCATCAGGCCTTGGGGTTGTTGTATGATGAACCTAATGCTATTGATCAAGCTGAAAAGATCCTGTTGGCATTGAGCCAGAGTCAAGATTCTGCAGAACTGTACTGTTAAAAATTCCAAAAGTGGGCGGTCCTCACCACTTGGAATGATGGTGCCTTGGCAGCTCTCTTTCGGAAGGGTTTGTCGGAAACCGTAAAAGATACTATGGTGGGATTTCCTGTTCCCTCTGGTCTTGACGATTCTATGTCATTAGCCATTCAGGTTGATCGACGTTTACGTGAACGTAAAATTATACGGGAAACGCTGCCACCTGTTGAACAAATGTCTGAACCTATGCAATGTGATAGTTTTGTCTAGGGCGCAACGTCAGGAGTTTAGAAGACGTAATAAGCTTTGTTTTTTCTGTGGAGATGCCTCTCACATTATTTCTGTCTGCCCTAAACGAGAGAAACGTTTTGCACACACATTTGCTGTAGGTGGTGTACAACCTAAGTTTCTTCTGGCAATTACTCTGATCTGCTCCCTGTCCACATTTTCTGCTAAAGCCTTTGTGGATTCAGGAGCGGCCTTGAACCTAATGGATTTGGATTTTGCTAAACGTTGTGGTATCCCTATGACTCCCCTGCGGGCGCCTATTCCTTTGAGGGGTATTGATGCTACTCCTTTGGCGAAGAATAAACCTCAGTTTTGGACCCAGGTGGTAATGCGGGTCGCCCCAGACCATCAAGAAAATTGCAGATTTTTGGTGTTGCATAATTTGCATGATACCATCTTGCTGGGGTTCCCCTGGTTGCAAATCCATAACCCAGTTTTGGATTGGAAATCTGTGTCTGTGGTGAGTTGGGGTTGTCGGTGTGCTCTTAGTGACACTCCTGTTTTCTCCACCTCTCCCCAGTCGCATGAGGTTCCTGACTATTTGGCTGATTTTTATGATGTGTTTAGTGAGAGTAAGTCTGCGTCTTTGCCTCCTCATAGGAGTTATGACTGTGCAATTGAGCGGAGTCCGGGGTGTAAATTTCCCAAGGGTCGACTTTTTTATTTATCTGTACCCGAACATGAGGCTATGCGTTCTTATATTAAGGAGTCTTTGGAGAAGGGTCATATTAGACCATCCTCTTCACCCTTGGGTGCTGGGTTTTTTTTTGTGGCCAAGAAGGATGGTTCATTAAGACCCTGTATTGACTATCGCTCCCTTGACAAAATTACTGTTAAATATCAGTATTCATTACCCCTGATTTCTGACCTAATTTCTAGAGTTGAAGGTGCTTGCTGGTTTACCAAGCTTGACCTCAGGGGGGCGTATAATCTTATTCGCATTAAGCATGGGGATGAATGGAAGACAGCGTTTAATACTCCGGAGGGACATTTTGAGTACCTGGTGATGCCTTTTGGGCTCACTAATGCCCCTTCTGTCTTCCAGTGCTTCATGAATGATATTTTCCGGGACTTTGTGGATAAGTTTCTGATCATCTATTTGGATGATATTTTGATCTTTTCCAGGGATTGGGACTCTCATGTGGAACATGTTCGGACTGTGTTCCGGATTTTGAGGGAAAACTCCCTGTATGTTAAGGGATCGAAATGTCTTTTTGGTGTACAGAGGATTTCATTTTTGGGATTTATTTTGTCTCCGTCAACTAATGAAATGGACCCAGCCAAGGTACAGGCCATTTATGATTGGGTGCAGCCCACTTCTTTGAAGGCTCTCCAGAAGTTTTTGGGTTTTGCTAATTTTTATCGTAAGTTTATAGCCAATTTTTCTGTTATTGCCAAACCATTGACTGATTTAACTAAGAAGGGCGCTGATTTGCTGAATTGGTCTCCAGAGGCTGTTTCTTCTTTTCAGGAGCTGAAGCGGAGGTTCTTCTCCGGTTTTGCGACAACCCGATGTTTCACTTCCATTTCAGGTGGAGGTGGATGCTTCAGAGACTGGTGCAGGAGCTGTTTTGTCCCAAAAAGATCTTGTAACATCTAAAATGAACCCCTGTGCCTTCTTTTCCCGAAAGTTCTCTCCTTCGGAACGCAACTATGATGTGGGGAATCGAGAACTGTTTGCCATGAAGTGGGCATTTGAGGAGTGGAGACATTGGTTGGAGGGAGCTAGACATCAAGTTGTGGTCCTCACTGACCACAAAAATTTGATCTACCTTGAGTCGGCTAAATGCTTGAATCCTAGATAGGCCACGTGGGCCTAGTTTTTCACACGTTTTGTGGTCTCCTTTCTTCCGGGCACTAAGAACGTTAAGGCTGATGCCCTCTCTAGGAGTTTTTTTGGCCGATTCTCCTATTGTGACCAAGCCTGCTACCATCTTAGGTGAGGGGGTGGTTCTTTCTGCCATCTCGCCTGATTTGAGACGTGCTCTGGAGAAGTTTCAGGAGGATAAGTCTGAGCGTTGTCCCAGTGGTATGTTATATGTTCCTGACCAGTGGAGGAGGAAAGTGATGTCTGAGGTTCATTGCTCCGCGGTGGCTGGTCATCCAGGTATTTTTGGTACTAGAGATTTGGTGAGTCGGTCTTTTTGGTGGCCTGCCTTGTCTCGTGATGTCAGAAATTTTGTCCAGTCCTGTGGGACTTGCTCCCGATCTAAGCCTTGTTCTCGTTCTAGTGGGTTGTTGATGCCTTTGCCGGTGCCCAGGAGGCCATGGACCCATAGTTCAATGGATTTTAGAGATCTGTCCGACATTAGGTAGATACACCGAGGCAAGAGTAAAGATGTGGGAAGCTATTTTTCTCTTTACCAATATCATTCTTCCCATGTCATCTGTACGAGAATCCATAAACTCCCATGGAAAAGCCCTGGAGATCAGGATACCCGTCCCTCTAGTTTGAGTCAGGAGAACAGCTCTGATACTACTCTGGGGACCAATGAGAGGATACCTTGACTGGCTTGGGTGGTTTGGCATGTGTTTCTTGCAAGAAAGTGATTTGGATATGAGATTTTCTCAAAAAAATCGTCAGAATGGCTCTTTTGCCCAAACTATGCAATCCCTTTACATTAAGTGAGCCACACTTTACCTCAATCGAGATGGCATGAGGCATAATGAGAGGAGGCTGTGAGTCCCCGTGTGTAGGGGGAATGGGAAAGTGGGAGGAGGGGTGGAGGTAAGAAGGGAATAGATAGGAGGAAAAGAAAAATACAATAATAGGGAAAGAAAGTAGTTAATGATTGACGTTAAAAAGAACGGAGGAGGAAAGTTTCTCCACCAGTAGTACTGGTGAACTCTCTGCACCACGGGCAAGACGAGTTCAAAGAACCACCTAGCAAATACAAATTGGACTTGCAAGTGCCTTGGGGAACACAGAAAACCACGAGACAGTGCCCTGATGGACAAAGGACATAAGAACATAAATTAACTGAGCAAGATAAGATAATATAACTCACCCACAAGAACCCAACCCAACCCCAATTCGGGTAATATAACCTCAGATTTCTTCCAGATTACAAAGTATTCGATTCTATCAGTCATAACGGGGGGGGGGGGACCAAGTAAGTTTACACTTGGATATATTAAACTCAGGCATTTTAGTTGAACAAAAGCATACAAGCTGCAGCCCCATGGGGCAGAGTCTCAGTAATTCCCTCTAAGGGCCCCGTCACACATAGCGACGCACCAGCGATCCCGACAACGATATGACCTTGTCAGGATCGCTGGTGTGTCGCTACATGATCGCTGGTGAGCTGCCAAACAGGCAGCTTCACCAGCGATCAGCACCAGTGACAGGAGGGTAACAAGGAACGCACGTCGCTTAGTTACCCACTGTGTACCTTAGTTACCAGCTCGCTGGTGCAGGGAGCTGGTAACCAAGGTACACATCAGGTTTCTAAGCAGCGCGCGGCACTTAGAAACCAGATGTGTACCTTGGTTACCAGCTCCCTGCACCAGCGCGCTGGTAACTAAGGTACACATCGGGTTTCTAAGCGCTGCCCGCCGCTTAGAAACCCGACATTTACCTTAGTTACCAGTGCGCTAATCGCTGGTCTCCCGCCTGGCACACGCAGCGATGCGTGCTGGCCAGCGAGAGACCAGAGATCAAAAAAATGTCCTGGCCATTCCAGGGCAATCAGCGATAACCGGCAGGTTAGTGTCACACACAGCGATCTCGCTGGTGAGATCGCTGTTGTGTCACAAAACTTGTGTGACGGGGGCTTAAGTCTACCCCATCAGACAGGAGGGAGGAAACCCCATAATAGCCATACAACAATTGCAACAGAGTTTCAAATGGGAGCCTCAGAGGGAAGAGAGCTCGTCGCAAAATCAGCCTTCCTTTTCCTGCACATGGGAAGAACGTCTGCCCCTATTCTTACACTCCCTCTGAGGAAGCGACTGAGGACGCTCAACTTGTAGCCAATTTGGTACAGGTAATGGTGCTATGTCCAAAAATTGAACAAATCTTTGAGCTCATCCAGGTGTCTAGGGATGAAGACAAATGCCCTCTCCCCGTGCGATCAGGTGGAATGGGTGGCCCCACCGGTACGTTGCCCCAGACTCCCTGAACTTTTGCAGTAATGGCTGAAGCAGAAGTCTCATAAACAAGGTGCAAGCTGAAATATCCAGAAACAAACGGATCTCCACTCCTTTCAGGGGACCGGCCCAAATGTCCAAGCTTTTACGTATAATACTCTCCTTCTCTGAGCAGTAGTGCATTCTGCACAGAACATCACTGGGGTTCGAGCTGGAAGATGGCCCCTGACTTGTGACTCTATGGATCCTGTCAAACACAAAAGGAGTCTCTGGCTTTCTTTGCGTAATCTGGTTAAAGACAGCCGTGACTTTTTGAGAAAAGATTTCCATAGTGACGCTCTCAGGTATACCTTTGAGGCGCACATTATTGCGTCAACCACGATTCTCCTGGTCATCCAGTAACAGCATCATGTCCTGCATATGAGCCTGTGATGATGAGAGCTCCTGCCCCAGAGAAGACAGCATCTCAGATAGTGACGCCGTAGCCTCCTCCACGGAGACCGTGCGAGCGGTTAATGTGTCCATATCATTTCTAAGAGCTGAGACTGCTTTTTCCTGAGAAGCTTCTATCCTAGCTATCAGGGAGTCTGTCTTCTTTAGTAGGAAGGAAAGAGCTGGATATTGACTTAAAGGGCCACTTAATATGGTCGTAATGGTGGTTTCTGAAAGGAGCCACCCCTTGGCTGGGTCCTTCCCTGGAGGAAGATCTGGCTAGTCCCGTGTTTGAGACTCTTGAATGAGGCTCCACGGACTTTATTTGCATATTCGTATTTCCCAGGGAGCATTGCACCTAGGATTTCACTGATTGAGCGCCTTTGCCGGCTGCCGCAGTATTTTCTTTGACTAGTCTCCCTGAGGTCAGTGATTCCTTCATGATACTTTAGTAGGAAGGGCTCTAATCAACTCCTGCAGGCTGTGCAAGTCAGATTGGGAGACTGCAGTGTACTGTGGCGTTGTCTTGTGCCTGGGTCTCTCCCCGCCAATCTCCACCTGCTTTATCTCCCTGGTTTGCTGCATTCCTAGTGTGCACTGTAACTGGGCTTCGGTGGGGGGTGAGTCACCCTCTCCCGATGAGACCTGAGCGTTCCTTCCTTGACTCCCCACTGGTGTCTCCTCCGACATACCTCGTGGTCTTATAGTCCTGGGTGTTATTGCTGTGGCGGTTGCAGGCTTCCCCTTCGGCATTCCACTCTGGAGCATGCGGGTCAGGGCTGTTTCTTTGTGGTGGGAAGGGACCGGAGTGCTGCTGGAACCGGTTCCTCTTCTTCTGGAAGCACACATAGATCCAGTGGGTGAGTTAAAGTGAAGTATATTCTCCCTGTTCCTTGAGCACTAGGAAACAGCGTTCTCATTCTATCACGGCTAGGCCACGCCCCCCCCGCCGAGAGTCATGTTAATGTGATCCGATTCTCTAGCATGAAAGAATCGTATCACAGGTGAGGAGAGAATGTAATTTCTCCATCTTTTTCATTGTCTCTGTATTTGTGTAGGTCAAACTGCACTCAGGTGACATTTTGAGTGCAGTCCGATGTTTCACGAGCCCATAGACTGTATAGGTGTGTGTGGTGCCATTTGTGGAGCCACCCGCAGCATGCTGCTATTTTTATTTTTTTCTCATACCAAATTGGCATGAGAGAAAAAAAACTAAATCTGCACTGCCCCATAGTGTAAGATTGGGCCGAGTGCTATACGTTAAATCATCGGCTACCACTCGTCTGAATTATACATTCATGTGAGTGAGCCCTTAATTTGAGGTTATTCACATCGTAATTAGAGTAAGGAATTAGGAACTACTGTTCTTTAATATGTAGCTGCCTCTTTTTCAAGGGACCAAAGGTAATTGGACAACTATCTCAAAAGCTATTATGTGGGCTGTATGGGCTATTCCCTGGTTAATCTATTATCAGTTAAGTCTGTAAATTGTCTGGAGCTGATTCCAGTTGTGACATTTGCATTTGGAAGCTGTTGCTCTGATCCCACAATATGCAGTCAAAGGAACTCTCGATGGATGAGAAACAGACCATCATTAGGCTAAAAAAAAAAAAAAAATGATCAAAAAGCAGGAATATTAGGAGTGGCTAAATCAACAGTTTGGTACATTCTACACAAAAAAAGCGCACTGATGAGATTGGAAACTCAAAAAGACCTGGACGTCCATGGAAGACAACAGTGGTGGATGATTGCAGAATCCTTTCCTTGGTGAAGAAAAACCTTCACAACACCCACCCAAGTGAAGAACATTCTTCAGGAAGTAGGTGTCTTCTGTTTATGGTAGACTTTATGAGCGCAAATACAGAGGGTTTAACACAAGGTAAATAAATAAAGTGCAAACCATTAATTAGCCTTTAAATGTAGAACAGCCAGATTAGACTTTGCCTAAAAATAACATATAAAGAAGCCAACTTAGTTGTAAAAGAGCATTATTTGTACAGATGAAACTAAGATAAACCTGTACCAGAATGATGTAGAAAGTATGAAGAAGGTTTGGCACTGCTCATGAGCCAAAGCACACCACACCCTCTGTAAAACATGTTGGCAGCAGTATGATGGCATGGGCATGCATGGCATCCAATGGCACTGGGTCACTAGTGCCTGATGATGTGACTGAAGACAGTATCAGCCGGATGAATTCTGAAGTGTACAGGGCCATATTTTCTGCTCAAACTCACCCAAATGCTTCAAGGTTGATTGGATGGCTCTTCACAGTATAGATGAACAATGATCCAAAACATACTGTAAAAGCAATTCAGGAGTTTAAGGCAAAGAAGTGGAATATTCTGCAATTGCCAATGAATCACAGGCTTAAGACAAAACTTAAGGCAGAAGACCTACAAATGGGCATCAGCTGACGTCAGCTGCACAAAGAACGCACAAGGCATCACAGAGGAGGAAACCCAGCATTTGGTGATATCCATGGTAAAGTTAATTTGTCTAATTAGATTTGAGCCCCTGAAATGAGGCTTTGTAGAAAAATGGTTACAATTCTTAAATGTTTCCCAGGATATTATTGTTAAGCTACCTGAAATCTTCCAGTTAATGTAATCTTGAGGTTACCAATGGATGTTTCTGGTTTTATATCGAAGTTTTTTGTTCAGTAGAGAATATTTATATGTATACAAGATGCATACAGTATGTTTTAAAGACAAAAATGCACGTGATCAATATCCTACATAGCAATAAATAAGTCTTTGAGGACACACATAACAGTATGTCTGTTGTTTATCCATCTTATGACCTTGCCATACGATTGACTTTTTTCAGTATCTTTTGTTGCTGAGCGATGGCGCCCAAAGCTTTATACTTAATGCACGTGGAAAGCAATGACCATTAATGTACAGAAATAAGCATTCTTGACAGTTATACAGTGGTTATATGGAAATAGATATACGTTCTGTTCCTTGAGTTCATCCTACACTTACAAGCATTTTTTAACACTAAAGTTATGTAAAGTATGTCTGGACTAAATGGATTTTTACCGATGCACCAGCAATCCCGACAACGATACGACCCGGTCAGGATCGCTGGTGCATCGCTAAATGGTCGTTAGTGAGCTGCCAAACAGGCAGATCTCACCAGCGACACAGCAGCCCGTCGGCAGTCGTTACTTACCTGTCAGACGCAGCAATGATGATGACTTCCGCCTGCGTCCATGCGTCGCTAGTTGGCGCCAACGAGAAGAAAATGGGCCTGGACGTTCACGCGTGATCAGCGATATCCAGCGGGGGGCCGGGTCGCAGGTAAGTGTCACATGTAGCGACATCACTAGCGATATCGCTGTTGCGTCACAAAATCGGTGACGCTTTTGCGATATCACTAGTGATCTCGCTATGTGAGACCGGGGCTTTAGAGCTGCAGTGTTTGTCCTCCAGCAGATCTTCCTGCCGTCTGAGGACAGGAAGCTGCGGCCATTCTGAAGTCTATTCAGTGCTGTCCTTTGCACGCATTCACAGATTTAATGTGCCAATACAATTTTCTCTCATCCATCTTTGATTTTTTTCAGCCTGTTACCTGGTTTTCATTTTATGTCAAGGGGATTTTGGATCTTTGCAGAAAGGTCACATATAGACCTTATTATAGATGTGCAATGTTATTAAATCATAAGATAAAAATTGTGCAAAATTATAAAGTTTCAGCCAACTTTTTTTTTTCATTTTTTTTTCCGTGATTTAAATGCTATGGTCAAAAGATAAACTATTAGTTTTTGAAATGTTTTGTTTTTACATTAAAATTACAATTTTATTTAGTTTCCAGATACCTGGCTTTACTTATCGAAATAAAACCCATCAACAATGTGAAAGTTCTCAAAGCTGTGGATAGCCGCATTCGAGTGCAAGTAAGCTGTTTTTTTTTCTGCACAGTTTCTAAATATTAAAACTTGATAGAGAACAGTTTCTATATTTGCAGCAGAATCTCTCATAAGTGCTCTGCAGTCATATTCTGCTAACCCTCTGTCTTCCACCCCTGACCTTCATAAAAAGTAGTCCCTCACAATCTCACATACAGCCGTAGACAATTGGCCGTTTATTAGTTGAATGACTATGCATATCTCTCCACTCTCTTTTGCTTGTTATAACTTCTACACATGCCCCATTTCTCCTCTCATTATCGCATGGTATTGGCCTCAAACACTGTTAGGCCTCCTTCACACGTTCCCTTAAAAAATTGAGACGGACGCGTGAGACGGTCCATTTTTACTTTCCATGTGGTCTTCTTTTGGTCATCCGTGTGTGCGTGTGTGATACGTACTGGAATGGAATGCAGTATAGAAATTGCATATTTTTAAGTGTTAAAGGTGTGCAAAAATATAAATCGATAGATATGGGGTAATAGATTAATTGATGGATAAATAGATATCTATGAGATATATAATTTGTGTTTTGCATGTGTAGCTTACTGTACATGTATTACCAAATACATTTCTGAAAAAAAATTACTTGGGATTCCCCCGATTTTTGATATCCAGCAAAGGTCAAGCAGACAGCTAAGAGCTGATAATATCAGGTCCATGGTTACTGGGCCCTTCCCAGCCTAAAAATTTCAGTCCACAGCCACCCCAGAAGTGGCCATTCACATGAGATGCTCCAATTCTGGCGCTTCCCTTCACTCTTCCCGATTGACCTGGTGTGGTTGCAATCTTAGTAATGTGGGTTGAGGTTGATGTGGCATAAAACCCTGGTGTTGATAATGAAGCTGTGTGTATCAGACACTCCCATTACTAACGTAGTAATAAAAAAAAAAGAAAACACACAAAAAAATTTTAAAAATCACTCCCCGACACTCCCTGGTTCACAACTGTAGTAAAAAAAAATAAAATCAAATGCAGGTTTAACTTTAGCCCACCAAATCCGGTGTAGACTAAGCGAATCCAGTTAAGTCCATCAAATCCTCCATGCAAAGACTCTGGAGCCTCATTTTGAGGCTCCATAGAATTTATAAACGGCCACTGCCGGGTCAAGCAACGCTGCGTGAGACTTGGCGTCTCTGAACAGCGTTGACATCATTAATGTTTCTGTTCATGAGAGTTGCCGGGTCATGCAGCGGGCAGCGTGACCCCGGCAACTCTAATGAGCGGTAACGTTAATCTACCTATTGTGGTGCAGTCCCAGGACGGGCCTACAGTTATATCCATTGTGGTAATGGGCATAGGATGCTGAAGGATCGTTATGTATCTCAAGGTGGGTGGCCTTGAGATGAAGGCTTGCTTAAGTGCTGATCTGTCGTTCCAATGTGTCAGGGAGAAGCCTTCAGATGATTGATGAGACGGGCGGGATCAATCATCTACAAATCCACCCAGGGGTGTGTTTAAGAGTGTCATAATAAAGTATATGTGTATGAATGCTTGAAAGACCTGTGATGAGGTAATAGCCATGTGATCCGCTGGGTTTTGCTACAGACCATATAAGGTAACCAGAGTAGGTCACGAGAGAGCGCATGGATCTGATTGGGCCATGTGGAAGGTCCCGGCAGGCCTAGGTGGTGGAAGGTGTGTTACCTTCCTGAAGACCACGTGCTGAGGCTGCTGACCCGGGGAGGCCTATGTATATTGGCTGTATGTGAGGAGGGATAAACCTCCTATGTTTGCTGAGGCACCAGGACTGAGCCTGAAATCATGGACACTTATGCTTGCTTTCGCCTGAGCTAAAGGCTATTCCTTGTGTTATGTGCTGCTTTATGGGTTATGAAGCAATAAACCCTATGAACTTTTAAAGGCACGTGCTTCCTGATTGACTCCCGTTGCTCCTGAGCGAGTTGAATCCCTACAATTGGTGGAGAATGCGGGAAGCGGTTCCAAGAAGCACATGTTGCTGTACTGGCGGCTCTGAGCCAGGAGAGCAGACGGTCTGGAAAATCGTGAGTAATACTGACCGAGGTCAAAGAAAGTGACTGTATTGATATTTGTAGGATACCTCTGAGGAGAAGAGGCGTCCAGGAACTGTGTGGCGTCACCACCAGGTAACAGACAGGAGTCTGTGGTATGCTGACCAGGGTCAGGGAAAGACTATTTAAAGAAGTCGCTATAGGGTGCCTCTGTGGATGAGAGGTACCTGAGAACCTGTGTGGCTGACACCAGCAGGTAACAGACAGGAATCCGTGTTGTACTGACCAGGGTCAGTGAGAGACACTGCATGTGTTTTTTTTTTTTTTTTTTTCTTTTTCCTCTGCAAAACCTGAAGGTGATTGCTATGGCTCAGAGGGGTCACGAAGGTTTTTTTGCAAGGCAGCTTGCTGTGGCTCAGTGGGGTCACGAAGTTGACAAGCGGCTAGCGGTAACTCGGCAGGGTTACGAAGATTGCGTTGGATCGGCGGGTCCACAAAGACGGCGCAGCAGGAGCTGCAGTGGCACCAGCAGCTGCTTGTCAGCGATAGCCGGAGGTGCCGGTGATTTTTGACAGCAGGAGCTGTGGCAGTGCCAGAAGGAACTGGTGTGTTGTCGTGCTTAAAGGGCCAGTACCAGCCCAAAAAGACATAAACTGAACTGTGGCATAAGAAGTTCTGCAGAACGGAAATTGGGAAATCCCAAAAGGGGGCAGTGACCCAAATCGGGGTGGTAGCCCAAAAGGGGGTAGAGTCCCAAAAGGGGGCGGTGACCCAAATTGGGGTGGTAACCCAAAAGGGGATGGAGTCCCAGAAGGGGGCGGTGACCCAAATCGTAGTGATAGCCCAAAAAGGGGTGGAGTCCCAGGAGGGGGCGGTGACCCAAATTGGGGTGGTTCAGGAAATGGCAGCACTGGTTGCCTCAGTGGGTATGTCTGGGGAACCACAGTGTGTGTGTATGAGTTTTTAGGAGTGCGGCATGTATTTTCCTAATAGCGACGGGCCACAGGTGTGTACCGTGATGCTGCACTGGGAAGGAGTCCCTGGTAGGCTGGACTCAAAGAGTCAGGTGACTCTGACAGGAACTCCTCTCGTTTTATCTCTGACCGAGAAAAACGTCAGGGTTCGCTGCGACCATGGGGGTCATTGTGAATTATACAGTGGACAGAGTTATGGTTGAGATGACAAAGGGGAAGTGTCAAGGTGGTAGTATGCCACCAAACTTAGTGCATACCAGACTTTGTTGTGTTTGCTGACGTATGGACGGACGATGAAGACGTTTCGACTGGGGCCAGCGGACACTGAGACGGTGACGCCTCCTAAAGTGGACAGGTCAGAGGTAGAACCGAACGGAAGAAAAGGTACATCTGCCCAACTTACGGACCTGATGTCTCGTGACATGACTGATGGTGGGCTGGGAGATGAGACTGACGGGACTGACCCAGTGGTACCCTTTGACAATATAATTAAAGAGGTAGTGGTGCGACACGTGCTCGCCAAAAGAGAACAGGATCGTGAGATACAGCTGATAAAGGACACAGTGGAAGGACATCTCGAACAGGAAAGCAGGCAAGCAGCTGAGCACAGAGTGGATGAGCTGGAGAAGGAAGTCTCTGAGCTCAGAGGTCACCTGTCAGCGTATCAAACTATGAAAAAGCTATAGTGAAGGATATGGAGGTGCTCAGAGAGGCCCAAGAGAAGCATCAACAGGAGATTCTCCGGAGAGAGGACAAGCGTCGCTGCCTGGCAGAGGAGCGGGATAGAGTTCTCCAAGAACTCAGAGGAGTTATAATAGGTCTCCTGCGGGAGAAGAGCTGGGACGAAGATGTACAGCGGCCGGGCCCAAGTGGTAACAAGGCAGAACTGCCAAAGCCCATCTTGGAAAAGGGTCCTGAAGACTGTAAATCTCAGGAAGATGGTGAGCCGAGAGCTGCGCAAGACAGTCACCCGGTCGTGGCAGATATCTTGAGGGAAGTGTCCGTGGTAAACCCAAAGCCGTCTGTCCAGGATGAGAGCAAGTCCACGACCTTCAAGTGCGTCATGGAGGTACCCGAAGACGTGCGAGAAGCATGTGCCAGCGAGGGTGTGCATGAGATCTTTAAAAAGGCAGTAAAGGCCTGTAGCGTGAACTGGGCACCAGAGACAGACCAGTTGGTGATACTGGCAGAAATGGAAGACACAGAGAAGAGGGTGGCTGTCCTGAAGGAGATGCACCTACAATGTCTCCGCACAAAACAGATGCTCGTGTTGCGTAATAGAAAAGCCGCTCGACGTCTGGAGCTTGCGAGGGAGGCTCAAAGTCGGCTGGGCTTTGTGGAAGACATAATTCCGGTACCCAGAAATCTGGTGGGGAAAGTCGTTGGCAGACTTGGAAAGGTGATGCAGGAGATGGTAAAAATCGATCCAGTGTGAAGAGAGTGAGGATCCCACCTGCTGGGGAAATCCAAGTTGCTGTTGAAGATGACATGGTTCCAGTCATTGTGGTTGGCTCGGTGGAAAGCATTGGGAACCTCCGCATGCTCCTGGAATATCGGGTAGCATACCTGAAGGAGATAGAGCAGCTAAGACAGGACTGACTGCAAATGAATAAGCAGATACAGAATGTCAGGTGGCATCCACCTCCAACCCAAGGTGTAAGGGCCCGAAGGGATCCTCCAAATAATGAAAGGACAGGTAGTCGAAGACAAGAACGTCGAGAGTCCGCAAGTGGCAGTTCTAATTTTAGTAGCATAGGCAGGAGACCCGGTGGTGGACGTAGCAACAAAGGGTCAGACTCAGACCAGCCAGTTGGCTCGACTGGACGTGGGACTCATGACCGTACGAATCGGGAGAGTCGGCCAGTGAGAGAAAGGTTGGGTGACGGAGCGCACTGCAGACTGGTGGAGACTAAAGAGTGTCTGGTCACGCTGACGGACTTTGATGGGAAGGTCAAAGCCCAAGGCCGAGATACTGACCGCTGGGGGCAGGGGAGGCCTAACGTAAATATGATGCAGTATGACTGTCAAAACAGATGGAGACGGTCCTCTCGACTTGTAGGGCAAGGTGACATGGGTGCCCGGTCTCGAGGTCCATGGGTGATGTCATGTGTTCAACCTCACAAGTTTGAACAGAGGGGGGAGGTATGTGGTGCAGTGACCACTATGTCTGCTAGGGGCGCTGTGTGGGTGTCCCAGGACAGGTCTACAGTCATATCCATTGTGGTAATGGGTATAGGATGCTGAAGGATCATTATGTATCTCAAGGTGGGTGGCCTGGAGATGAAGGATTGCTTATGTGCTGATCAGCAGAGCTGATCTGTCGTTCCAATGTGTCAGGGAGATGTCTTCAGATGATTGATGAGACGGGCTGGATCAATCATCTACAAATACACCCAGGGGTGTGTTTAAGAGTGTCATAATAAAGTATATGTGTATGAATGCTTGAAGGACCTGTGATGAGGTAATAGCCATGTGACCCGCTGGGCGTGGCTACAGACCATATAAGGTAACCAGAGTAGGTCACGAGAGATCGCATGGATCTGATTGGGCCATGTGGAAGGTCCCGGCAGGCCTAGGTGGAGGAAGGTGTGCTACCTTCCTGAAGACCAGGTGCTGAGGCTGCTGACCTGGGGAGGCCTATGTATATTGGCTGTATGTGAGGAGGGATAAGCCTCCTGTGTTTGCTGAGGCTCCAGGACTGAGCCTGAAATCATGGACACTTATGCTTGCTTTCGCCTGAGCTAAAGGCTATTCCTTGTGTTATGTGCTGCTTTATGGGTTATGAAGCAATAAACCCAATGAACTTTTAAAGGCACGTGCCTCCTGATTGACTCCCGTTGCTCCTGAGCGAGTTGAATCCCTACACTATTATCTAACACTTATCTATATCTTTGCACATCTTTAACACCTAACATTCTGTAATTCCTATTCTGGTACGTGTCATACGGGCGGCGCACGGATGTCCCACCTATGTCATCCATGTGCGCATGTGCGCTATGTATTGTCATCCTTGCTGCCGGAAAAAAATGGGCATGTCTACGCGTGGGGTTCACACGGTCTATGTTACAACATTGACCTGTGCTCAGCACCATAGATTATAATGGGTGTGTGTTTTTATGTGTCTCCGGTACGTGTAAAAACGGACACTACATGTACCGGAAACACTGACCTTTGAAGTAGACCTTAGGTCACTACACAGAATGACCAGAGACCGAGCAGGGAAACTACTGAGCATGTGCATCCACCGCTGAAGGTGAACCAACGTTCCAGCTAAAGGAAAAATGGCAGAGGACACTAGTACAGATGAAACTTAAAATGTTACACAGGATTTTTGTTTACGTTAAGGAAAACTTGACAAATTTCAGACCTACATGTCTAAATCTGAAACACTGCAGCGTTTCAGAGAAAAAATGTTTAATTTCCACTGTGAGCCCAGCTGAAAGGAAGATAGTGGAACAGGCAGGTCCATGGCTGCTTCTCCCTGCCCGCTCTCCATGAGTGATAGGTCTCTCCTCATACACGCTCGCAGGGAGAGGCCAGTCACTTCAGGGCAGCGGGCAGGGAGAAGCCTCCTGTGTGACTAGTCTCGGTCCCAAGTGGCTATAAAACTACATTTTTTTTCTCTGTAATACTGCGGGGTTTCAGAGTTAAACATACCTGGCTGAAATCATGACTACAAAGCAAGGACAATTTCTTGTCAAAAAATTGACATACAAAAGATTCACCAAAAAAACAAAATCAATATACAGCAATAGGTGAAATTAAAACGTAACTTTTACTCTGTTAGATAAAAAGCCTGAAAAGTGTGTGTCACCCATACAAATACATTAAAATTGTCGATTAAGTAAGGGGTCCCTAATAGAACAGGAAAAAACCCCGCCTCGACATACCATTAAGGATATAGATTGTCACCTAAATAAAAATAGATAACAATATAACACTAGGATACAGCAATTAGAAATTCACAGTCCAGCATGTATATGCCATGACCCAAATTGCACATATATAATATATACAAATGATGAGAGCCAAAATGACAGCTACTCACATGTATAAAAAAGTGAGACAAAAAGAAAATTGGAACAGTCTCACCGCCGAGTTGAAGCAGAGCCGGGAGTCTTCAGAGATCATTTATGTTGGCAAGGGACCCTGGAAAAGGAAGTTGGGAAGACAATACCCTGTCGATCCCTATGGGGCTAGCAATCCTCTATCCCCCAAACTCCCGCCCTGACAAGGGCAGTCCACATCTAACCCTATATTGCACATGCCCTGTACTTTCCCTAAACAGGTGTCCCAATGCGTTTCATCCAAGCGAACTCCTCAGGGGACTAGCTTGTCACAAAGTGCCATAGTGCTATAACTAGAGAGACATGTATCCTTCTACTCTCAATGCTGTCTGCAGAGAGTGAAGGGAAGAGGGCATATTTATAAAACATCACTTCATGTGTGATCACTAATGACCAATTACGTCTGTCACCATAATTACCTCATGCGTGGTCTAAATTATGCAACAGTGACTTCTGGTCCATGGAGCGCACGCTGGTGGGTGTAACCCGCTCACTGGACCGCACATGTCATTTCCGGCAACACCGCCCACGTCCTAGTCCGTGGAGCGCATCAGTAAAAGCGCCCGACTTCCGGTCTAAGGGGCGCACGCCGGCAAATGTGTTCCTCTCAAATGTGTTCTGCTCAATGGACCGCAGAAGAGAGTGGAAACGTCACTTTCGGAAGCTCAAAAGTACAACCCATTATGCACGACTTAGTGTGTAGAATGTGAGATTCACATCCATCATATGCGCCCGATCTATAAGCAGTCCAGTAGCGGACGCACACAGTTTAATACACACCAAAATAAGGCGCGTAACATCACAGTCGTCGCTATAGTGAGCAAATAGATAACCAGGCAAATATACCAATATAATGAACAACCTACCAAAATTATGGAAAAACAACGAGGTAGCGACAAAAATGCAATATCTATATATATATATATATATATATAATGCAAATCCCATTATAAGGTGACAAAGGAGATTTAGGCAATATGGTTCTATGGCACTTTGTGACAAGCTAGTCCCCTGAGTTCGCTTGGATGAAACGCTTTGGGACACCCGTTTAGGGAAAGTGCAGAGCATGTGCAATATAGGGTTAGATGTGGACTGCCCTTGTCAGGGCGGGAGTTTGGGGGATAGATGATTGCTAGCCCCATAGGGATTGACAGTATATTGTCTTCCCAACTTCCTTTTCCAGGGACCCTTGCCTACATATAGGATCTCTTAACAATCCCGGCTCTGCTTCAACTCGGCGGTGAGACTGTTCCAATTTTCTTTTTGTCTCACTTTTTTATACATGTGTGTAGCCGTCATTTTGGCTCTCATCATTTGTATATATTATATATGTGAAATTTGGGTTATGGCATATACATGCTGGACTTTGAATTTCTAATTGCTGTATCCTAGTGTTATATTGTTATTTATTTTTATTTAGGTGACAATCTATATCCTTAATGGTATGTCGAGGTGGGGTTTTTTCCTGTTCTATTAGGGACCCCTTACTTAATCAACAATTTTAATGAATTTTTTTTGGGTGACACACACTTTTCAGGCTTTTTATCTAACAGCGTAAAAGTTACGTTTTAATTTCACCTATTGCTGTATATTGAATTATAGTGTGGTTGCATTAATTAAAATGCTTACCGATTGCCATCTTCTCTGGTTGCCAGCACCGCTCCGGTTCTCTTCAGTCACATGACTTCAGACTAACCTTCATTCCACAGGGTTTATGTGTGGACTGAAAGTCACGTTTACAATGTAAGTCTAGTCGACTAGTCAAGTTAAAGTCACCTGACTCAGAACTGGAGCCACACTGGGCACCAGGGATGACTGCAACATGTAAGTACTTTATACAACTATGATGCAGACATATTTAGAAAGGTTTAGGACATAACTTATTGTAGGGAGTGTTTCCTTAAGAGGAATAACCAAATGATTAGTATTATGAGTAACATATTTCAGATTTGTTAGTAAATACTTGCATTCTCCATTAAATAACGTGACAAGTGCTGACCGGTCCCCTTTAAATAAAACTTGATGTGATTTTGTATGTGCATAACTGTGAATTCTCTTGTTCTAATTTTCTAATTTTGTGTTTAGTTTTTATGTCCAGCTGAAAATGTGTACAAATCTTATGAGAGTCACCTGCTGGTAGTGTCTGAAGAAAAATGTGAGTATTTTGTGCTCTCAAAAATTAATCAGAATGTTACTAGGTAATATCTCCTTCCACCCTTCACCTCTAATAACTACATACAGGTGCTTCTAACAAAATTAGAACATCAGAAAAAAGTTAATTTATTTCAGTTATTCAATATAAAAAGTGAACCTCATATATAGAGTCATTACAGAGTTGATCTATTTAAAGTATTTATTTCTGTTAATGTTGATGATTATGGCTTAAAGCCAATGAAAACCCAAAACTCATTATCTCAGTAAATTACAATAATTAACAAAAAAACACCTGCAATGGCTTCCTAAGCATTTAAAAAGGTCCCTTAAGGCCCCGTCTCACTTAGGCTACTTTCACACATCAGTTTTTTGCTGTCAGGCATGATCCGGCTTTTTTTAGAAAAAACGGATCCGGCATAAATTTTTGAGAACTGTAGAAACGGATCCGTTTTTTTGCTGGATCCGTCTCTGTTCCTGGAGGCTGGCCAATTGGATCTGAGCATGCGCAGACTTAAAAAAACCGGATCCGGTTGCTGGATCCGTCTTTTTCTGGATCCGGCGCATTCCGGCGCCCATAGACTTTCATTGTAGCAAAAAGCTGGAAGCGCCGGATCCGGCGCTTCCGGCTTTTTCGCCGGAGACAAAAAACGTTACAGTAGACGTTTTTTCAAGACGCCGGAATGAGACAAGTTGCCGTATCCGGCAAAAAACAAATGAAACGCAATGCCATCCGGCATGATCCGGCGCTAATGCAAGTCAATGGGGAAAAACCGGATCCGGCATTGCATTTTGCCGGATCCGTTTTTTCCAAAAAAAGCCGGATCGCGCCTGAAGGCAAAAAACTGATGTGTGAAAGAGGCCTAAGCGACTTACCAGCGATCCCGACACCGATATCAAGGTGTCAGGATCGCTAGTAAGTCGCTATGTGATCGCTGGTGAGCTGTCACACAGACAGCTTCACCAGCGATCAGCACAGCGATGCCGAGCGCCCGGCATCGCTGGCCATCCTGTAAAAAATAGAATCAAAATAAAAAATATTGTTATTCTCACCATCCGATGTTCCGCGCAGTCTTCCGGCCTCTCTCCACGCTCCGGTCCCAGTGATCCTTTGCATGAATGACCGCGAGATGTCACGGTCTCGCGGGATAACAAAATCTCGCGGTCATTCGTGCAAAGGATCACTGGGACCGGAGCGTGGAGAGAGGCGGGATGGCTGAACGCGACGTCGGAAGGTGAGAATAAGTATATTTTTTATTTTTTTTATTATTTTTTACACCTGATCGCTGGTCTCCCGCTGTCACACACAGCGATGCGTGCTGGCCAGCGGGAGACCAGCGACCAAAGAAATGTCCAGAGATTTCTTGCAGCGATCAGCGATACCGGCAGGGGGGCCGCTCGCTGATCGCTGTCACACACAGCAATCTCGCTGGTGAGATCGCTGTTACGTCACAAAAGTTGTGACTCAGCAGCGATCTCGCTACCGAGATTGCTTAGTGAGACGGGGCCTTTAGTCTGTTTCAGTAGGCTCCACAATCATGGGGAAGACTACTGACTTGACAGATATACAGAAGGCAATCATTGACAAACTCCACAAGAGTGTCAAGAAAAGTCCATTCAAAAATTTTGGGGAGATGTACAAGAAGTGGACTGCTGCTGGAGTCATTGCTTCAAGAGCCACCACACACAGATGTATCCAGGGAATGGCCTACAAGTGTCACATTCCTTGTTTCAAGCCACTCATGTCATGACCAATAGACAATGCCAGAAGTGTCTTACCTGGGTCAAGGAGAAAAAGAACTGGACTGTTGCTTAGTGGTCCAAGGTGTTGTTTTCAGATTAAATGAAATTTTGAATTTCATTTGGAAATAAAGATCCCAGAGTCTGGAGGAAGAGTGGAAAGGCACACAATTCAAGCTGCTTGAAGTCTAGTTTGACATTTCCACAATCAGTAATGTTTTGGGGAGCCATGTCATCTGCTGGTGTAGTTCCACTGTGTCTTATCAACACCAAAGTCAGCGCAGCCGTCTATCAGGAAATTTTAGAGCACTTCATGCTTCTCTCTGCCGTCAAGCTTTTTGGAGATGGAAATTTCATTCTCAAGCAGGACTTGACACCTGTCCACACTGCCAAAAGAACCAATACCTGGTTTAAAAACAACAGTATCGCTGTGCTTGATTGGTTAGCAAACTCGCCTGACCTTGACAATACCCCATAGGGGTATGGGGTTAAGAAGAAGATGAGAGACACCAGACTCAACAAAGAAGATGAGTTGAAGACTGCTATCAAAGCAGCCTGGTCTTCCATAACACCTCAGCAGTGCCACAGGCTGATCACCTCCATGCCACACCACATTGATGCAGTAATTGATGCAAAAAGAGCCTCGATCAAGTACTGAGTGCATTTACTGAATATGCATTTCAGTAGGCCAAAATTTCGGATTTTAAAATAATCTTTCAAACTGGTGTTATAAAGTATTCTAATTTACTGAGATAATGACATTTGGGTTTTCATTGTCTGTAAGCCATATTCATCAACATTAACAGAAATAAACACTTGAAATAGATCACTCTGTTTGTAATGGCTATATATGAGTTTCATTTTTTGTATTGAAGAACTGAAATAAATGAACTTTTTGCTGATATTCTAATTTTGTGAGAATCATGTATGTGTGTGTGTGTGTGTGTGTGTGTATATATATATATATATATATATATATATATATATATATATATATATATATATATATAATTTATACAGACCAAAAGACACACCCTCTCATTCAAAGAGTTTTCTTTATTTTCATGACTGAAAATTGTAGATTCACTCTGAAGGCATCAAAACTATGAATTAACACATGTAGAGTTATATAATTAACAAAAAAGTGTGAAACAACTGAAAAAATGCCTTCTAGGTTCTTCAAAGTAGCCACCTTTTGCTTTGATTACTGCTTTGCACACTCTTGGCATTCTCTTGATGAGCTTCAAGAGGTAGTCACCGGAAATGGTCTTACAACAGTCTTGAAGGAGTTCCCAGAGATGCTTAGCACTTGTTGGCCCTTTTGCCTTCACTCTGCGGTCCAGATCACCCAAAACCATCTCGATTGTTTTCAGGTCTGGTGACTGTGGAGGTCAGGTCATCTGGCGTAGCACCCCATCACTCTCCTTCTTGGTCATATAGCCCTTACACAGCCTGGAGGTGTGTTAGGGGTCATTGTCCTGTTGAAAAATAAATGATGGTCCAACTAAACGCAAACCAGATGGAATTACATGCCGCTGCAAGATGCTGTGGTAACCAAGGTACACATCGGGTTTCTAAGTGACGCACGCCCCTTAGAAACCCGATGTGAACCTTATTTACCAGCTCCCTGCATCAGCGCGCTGGTAACTAAAGTACACAGCGACGCCACGCGCTCGACATCGCTGTTCTGATCGCTGGTGAAGCTGTCTCTTTGACAACTCACCAGCGATCATGTAGCGACTCACCAGTGATCCTGACACGCTGATATCGTTGTCGGGATCGCTGGTGAGTCGCTGTGTGTGACGGGGCCCTAAGTCTAGCACGTAAAGATTGTATACCAACAGATAGAAGGGTGGTCGAGACTTGATAAGCATCCAAGCCAACAGCACAGATGAAACAAGGAGTATCCAGGAATACATCAGAAAAATGGCACCCAATGATGAGATGCTGAGAGAAAGCCTAAGGCAGCAACAACAGCAGATCTGGAAGGAAGAACAGGAACATGAAGCGCCATGGCAAGACAAGCCGCTGCATGGGATGTACCATCAACAGATAATAGAGGTGGTTGAAATGGAGAAATCCTACCAATGGCTGGAGAAAGTTGGACTCCGAGAGAGCCCAGAGGCGCTAATCATAGTGGCACAAGAGCAAGCTCTAAGTACCAGATCCATAGAAGCATGAATCTACCACACAAGACAAGACCCAAGGTGCAGACTATGCAAAGAAACCACTGAAACAGTCCAACACATTGTGGCCGGATGCAAAATGCAATCATGGACAGCATATACTGAACGCCACAACCAATTAGCAGGAATTGTATACATGAACATTTGCATAGTATATGGGCTAAGTCCCCCTAAGTTCAGGTGGAAGACCCCAGAGAAAGTGGTGGAGAATGAAAGGGCTAAAATCCTGTGGGACTTCAAGATCCAGACGGATATGCAGGTGTTGGCTAACCAACCAGACATTGTGATAGTAGACAAGGACCAGAAGACAGCAATGATAATAGATGTGGCAGTGCCAAGTGACAGCAACATCAGAAAGAAGTAATATGAGAAGCTGGAGAAATACCAGGGCCTCAAAGGAGAACTGGAGAAGATGTGAAAGGTGAAGGCAACATTAATTCCATTGGTGATAGGAGCACTTGGAGCAGTGACCCCTAAGTTGGAAAAATGGCTACAACAGATCCCAGGAGCAACATCTGAACTATGCCCAGAAAAGCACAATGCTGGGAACAACTAAGATTCTGCGCAGAACCCTCAAACTCCCAGGCCTCTGGTAGAGAACCCGAAAATGAGGAAGGACAAAAAAGACCATCCCATTAGAGGTGAGAAGGAAGTTTTTTTTACTTTTATATATGAGAAATTTGTATATCATTATCACATATTAAATCTATAGCGCAAAACTGATTTACTTTGTTTTTATTGTAATCTGCTAATCTTTATTCAAGTACCGTATTTTACGAATTATAAGACGCACTTTCCCCCCCCCCCAAATTTGGGGGGAAAATGGGGGTGAATCTTATATTGCGCATGTACCTTAACGGTAACGTTGCTGCAGGCCGCAGGCTGGGATGAGGGGGTGCCCGGCGGTGCTATGGGGGTGTCCGGCACTGCGTGGGTGTCCGGCGGTGCTGGCCGGTGCTTGCTGCGGGTGTCTCCAGTCCGATGCTGCTTTAGGGGGCTCTGCTGACATTTTGTGAAAGGCCAGTGCCCCCCCGCAGTTCCGTGGTTTCCTGTGCGTCGGACTCCGGGAAAATGGCCGTCTGGGGCGGCCCATGTGCAGAAGGAGATCTTTGCACTGAGATCTCGTGAGATGAAGGTGGTTGCGGTGAAGCGGGGTCCCAGGGTCGCTGCTGGAGGAGGCAAGAGTGGAATGTTGCTGCAGGCCACAGGCTGGTAAAAATACAAACTTTATTTAAAGATCACAATTACTTAATAACCAAAAATTATTTAAAACAATGCATCATACCTAAAAAAAGAATGATCATCCCTGTACTGGCTGATTCTCCCTGCCTGACAGTGGAGGTTGGAGCCCTAGGACCTGCGCAATTGGCCCCCCCACTCCACGGCGGCTCACCCTGCTATCCCTGTAGGGCCCTATAGTGGCAAGGGAGTGATAAAGATTTGAAACAGGTAGGTGAGAAAGAGAGAAAATGTATAATCATCTTCTTGGCTTGAGTTCTGGATCAGACCTCTTCTTTCTTCTTGGAAATATACTAGATTGTCTATTATTTGCAAATGGAGAGCTATTCTCTGATATATTAATCACCGTGTTAGTCTAAATATCTCCTTAATATGACAAACCCATGTTTAATTATAAACATGAAAAAAAAACACGTTTATACAAAACCCGCATCATACCAATGGGGGACTGAACCTAACTATTAAATTACATCTTGTACTTCATACTAAGCTAAGTACTCCAATCCATCTTGCTCCTGATGAACTTCGGAAGAGGGGAAACGCGTTGAGCTGTGTTTTATACTGGAGTGTTACTGGCCGTTAATTGTGACTGTCCTAAATAATTTTATATATGGACATTCTATTTGTTATTATATTAGTCACTTGATTGAGTGCCACCCAATACCTAGGTGGCTTTATTTGCGTTTATTATGGCCGGTATAAGCTGTGAATGAGCTGCGTTTTATACTGGAGTGTTACTGGCCATTAACTGTGACTGTCCCAAATCATTCTATATATGGACATTCTATTTGTTGCTACATTAGTCGCTTGATTGAGTGCCACCCTATTTATTGGGGGCTTTATTTGCGTTTACTATGGCCGGTATAAGCTGTGAACTATAAAGGTATTTAATCCTTTGTATTGTAAGCTGCATGATTGGATGCGGCTCTTTTGTATATATAGACTGTTTGGTTTGCAGTGTTGCGGGTTTTGTATAAACATGTTTTTTTTTCATGTTTATAATTATACATGGGTTTGTCGTATTTTGATTGGATGCCTTCTTTTTGCTCTGGCTGAGATAAATCTATACAGAGATATATTGATAATCTTCTCAATAGTTAACTGATTCCTTGACAGTTGGGTATAGTAGTAATAGATTCTCTCTATTACTTCTTCTTGGGTCTCACTATCAAATAGGGGAAATTTTTCATTTAATATGGCAACTAGATACTCTTCACATATTAAGGAGATATTTAGACTAACACAGTAATTAATATATCAGAGAATAGCTCTCCATTTGCAAATAATAGATAATCTAGTATATTTCCAAGAAGAAAGAAGAGGTCTGATCCAGAACTCAAGCCAAGAAGAAGAATAAGATTATACATTTTCTCTCTTTCTCACCTACCTGTTTCAAATCTTTATCACTCCCCTGCCACTATAGGGCCCTATAGGGATAGCAGGGTGAGCCGCCGTGGAGTGAGGGGGCCAATTGCGCAGGTCCTAGGGCTCCAACCTCCGCTGTCAGGCAGGGAGAATCAGCCAGTACAGGGATAGGCACCTCCCAGTGGTGATCATTCATTTTTGGTATGATGCATTGTTTTAAATCATTTTTGGTTATTAAGTACAGTCATGGCCAAAAGTTTTGAGAATGACACAAATATTAATTTTTACAAAGTCTACTGCTTCATTTTTTCTAATGGCAATTTGCATATACTCCAGAATGTTATAAAGAGTGATCAGGTTAACAGCAATTACTTGCAAAGTCAATATTTGCCTAGAAAATGAACTTTATCCCCCAAAACACATATTAACATCATTGCAGCCCTGCCTTAAAAGGACCAGCTAACATCGTTTCAGTGATTGCTCCATTAACACAGGTGTGGGTGTTGATGAGGACAGGGATGGAGATCAATCTGTCATGATTAAGTAAGAATGACACCACTGGACACTTTAAAAGGAGGCTGGTGCTTGGCATCATTGTTTCTCTTCTGTTAACCATGGTTATCTCTAAAGAAACACGTGCAGTCATCATTGCACTGCACAAATTTGGCCTAACAGGGAAGAGTATCGCAGCTAGAAAGATTGCACCTCAGTCAACAATCTATCGCATCATCAAGAACTTCAAGGAGAGAGGTTCCCTTGTTGCCAAAAAGGCTCCAGGGCGCCCAAGAAAGACCAGCAAGCGCCAGGACCATCTCTTAAAAGTGTTTCAGCTGCGGGATCGGGCTACCAGCAGTGCAGAGCTTGCTCAGGAATGGCAGCAGGCAGGTGTGAGTGCATCTGCACGCACTGTGAGGCAGAGACTCTTGGAGCAAGGCCTGGTCTCAAGGAGGGCAGCAAAGAAGCCACTTCTCTCCAGGAAAAACATCATGGACAGACTGATATTCTGCAATAGGTACAGGGAGTGGACTGCTGAGGACTGGGGTAAAGTCATTTTCTCTGATGAATCCCCTTTTCGATTGTTTGGGACATCTGGAAAACGGCTTATTCGGAGGAGAACAGGTGAGCGCTACCCCCAGTCTTGTCTCATGCCAACTGTCAAGCATCCTGAAACCATTCATGTGTTGGGTTGCTTCTCAGCCAAGGGAATGGGCTCTCTCTCAGTATTGTCTAACAACACAGCCATGAATAAAGAATGGTACCAGAATGTCCTCCAAGAGCAACTTCTCCCAACCGTCCAAGAGCAGTTTGGCGATCAACAATGCCTTTTTCAACATGATGGAGCACCTTGCCATAAAGCAAAGGTGATAACTAAATGGCTCACGGAACAAAACATAGAGATTTTGGGACCAAGGCCTGGAAACTCCCCAGATCCTAATCCCATTGAGAACTTGTGGTCAATCATCAAGAGACGGGTGGACAAACAAAAACCTTCAAATTCAGACAAAATAAAAGCATTGATTTTGCAAGAATGGACTGCTATCAGTCAGGATTTGATCCAGAAGTTGATTGAGAGCATGCCAGGGAGAATTGCTGAGGTCCTGAAGAAGGGTCAACACTGCAAATATTGACTTGCTGCATTAACTCATTCTAACTGTCAATATAACCTTTTGCTACTCATAATATGATTGCAATTATATTTCTGTATGTGATAAAAACATCTGACAAACACACATAAAAACCAGAGGCCAGCAGATCATGTGAAAATATAATATTTGTGTCATTCTCAAAACTTTTGGCCATGACTGTAATTGTGATCTTTAAATAAAGTTTGTATTTTTAGCAGAGTTGCAAGAGAAACTGTGAACCTCTTTTGAATTTGTCTCTTGTTATATAATTTTTTCTTGAGACTGTCAGGCCACAGGCTGGGATGAGGGAGTGTGCGGGTGTCCTGTGCTGCGGGTGTCTCTGGCGGTGTGCGGGCATCTCCGGTGGTGCGGGGGCTCCGGTACTGCGCAGCCACAACCCCCGGTAAGCAATAAGACGCATGGATTATAAGAAGCACCACCATTTTCTTTTAAAAACAAAAACAAAAACTTTTTTCCTATTTTTCTCCTCAAAATTTCTTATAATCCGGAGCGTTTTATAATCCGAAAATATGGTTTGTTTCTTGTTAGATATGAAATTGTTTCAATAAAAATTCCACTTATGTATTAAAAAAAAGTATTAGGACAAAACTCTTAATAATTGATTTCCGTTTTTTCATTCAGTCCCATTGCCACTTGTATATAACATTCAGCACATAGCCATGCAGTCTGTTCTGCCCTCTGGATATAGGGCAGTCTGTTGTGTTATGTGCTCTGAATAAGGCAATTTGTTTGTATTATGTGCTGGGTTAGTTATAGCACCATGTAGTGGTGGCTAAATTTATAGCGGTGTCTTAAAGGCACAGGCTGTAAATGCTATTTAACAGAAGCAATGCACTGTGGGATTGAAGCAATGCATTGTGGGAATGAAGCAGTGTATTCTGGGATGAAGGAGATGCCATTTTTCCTTTTGTGTATCTCATAGGACGCACGTGTTATTTTTGTCCTCCTGTTAACCTTTGTTTTCCTGTAACTTCTCTACTTGAGTCGCTATCAGTGTTTTTTTGCAATGCAGTGATTTACAGAGGTGTTATTTACTGTTTAGCAGCCAGGAGATGTCATTAACTGTTTAGCTGCCGGTTCACAGTGAATGTAATCAGAGACTTATGTATTCCTATGTAATGTTTGCATCACTGTACACTTTCTATAATTGTGTTAGCTGTGTAATCATCTGCCCAATACTTACCCATGTCGTTTGTATTCCTTACAGTTTTACCGCACATGTTCTATACTGTTCACCAATAAACAAGTTAGACTACAAGTTAGACTACAGAGAACAGTCTGCTTATTTGGAACACAGAACGGTGGTTTATGCTGTATGCTGAATTGCACACCGTGTCAATGTGTATGAAGGCAGAACACAGTCTGCCTTTAGAACAAGCCATTCTTACACAAATGTTAGTGAAGAGCTCATTGAATCTGAGCGTGATTCTGTAATAGAATGCTGTTGGTATAACAAATCACTTTGTCACATTTTTTTCCCTCCTAAATAATCAAAGACCAAGTGTGAAAGTTATTACTGTAAAGGGGAAGTGTTCAGAATCCTCAGCATCTCGGCCGCAATACGCAATGATCATATAATACCACATCATAATTCTCATATTGCGTTCTCGTACAATCACAAAATATTTTCCCATACAGTATTTCAGCTATTTGACCTTTTTTCTCTTTTTTTGTATTGTTCCAATACACCCAAAGGAAATAAATGTGTATAATTGCAATACTTTTCTGGGATAAATACTTCATTTTCTGGAACAATTTCAAGGGTGCCACCACTTTCGGCCATGAAGTGTATATATACTGATCTACCAAAATGCATAGCTGACAACCAAGTGATCCTTGTATACTCTATATAAAATATAGATGAAACTGAAATGGATTCTACATCTTTTTTTCATCTTTTTGTCTTTCTGTAGATATTGATCAATTTCATATAAATGTTGGTGAAGAAGATGGGAAGAGAATGGTTAGATCTTATCCTTATACCACATGTGATGGCTATGATGTTATGATGATTGTTTTTTTAAAAATTTTATTCTGTTTAGCCGGTTAGTATGTGATATCTGTGTTGTTTGAATTGAGAGGCCCATTCGTTGTATAGTAGCACCACATCAGTAAATGTTGTCCATTTGCTGAGCAATGCAAACAACAAAAGCTGTAAACTCCGCTTTCTGTTCCACTTATTGGCCTCATTTATCAAAACTGTCCAATTTTCCCCCACACAAGTACTGACTGATAATTAAAATATAAAAATAAAACTCCTCGCCTGACTATATTCCCTCTGATACACTGCTCAGCTCTGAACACACTATGTATTGCATCTCTGCACTGCAGGCGTGATGTGATGATGTCATAGCGCCTAATGAGCAGAGACTCAGTCGCACGGGCTGTATGATGGAACAGAGAGCGGCAAGCTTCCTGTTCCAACATTGTATTCACCGGTATCTGTGTCCTGAGGGAGCTGATACTGGTTTAGGGGGACAGCCTTTTAGGTGTGGGACACCTCTTTATCCAGTCCTTTGACTGTTCCAATGAGGCTCCCCAACCAAGAAAGCAATAGGACCACCGGCACAACCCCACACACCCCTGGCAAGCAGAAAGCCAGGAAGGAAGAGAGGGGTGAGATCCTGAAAACATAACATAAAACTGTCCCTTTAACTTGCTCAGGTTATGCTAAAGTGGTTAACATTAGTTTTGAATAATGTTTGTCCATGAGACATCTTTTGGTATAAACCGCTACTGATTTAATACAAATAATTCTGCTTTATATTGTACAGCGCCTATTGGTTCATTTAGGTAGAAGTGTTCTTTTTGTGTTACAGGTTATTACAAATATTGGTCAGATTCCAAAGGACAGAATTGCTGAAGACTTTGTATGGGCACAGTGGGATGTGTCTGACCAGATGCTTTTTTATATTGTTCCCAAGGTAATTTTAATGATCATATTTTACCGTCTATAGATCTGTATAGTGTTATAAAATGATTTAGTCTTTTAAGTCTCTTCAGTGTCTTTATACTACTATTTGCTACATTCCCTTCCATTTCTAGCTGCCTCTTCATGCCCACTATTTTCATGTATACGGGTTGTGTAGTCTCTTTGACTAAAGGCAAAAAATGTGTCACAAATGCTATTATGTGTGTAATTGCACTGGTGCATGATATTTGGAGTTTGTTCCATGGCGTTGGCCAGTGACAGAGAACAGACTGCAAAAAATGGTCTCAACCTTGTTGAAAAGTTTCAGAGTCAAATATTTCAGTCCCGTTACTCCAATTCCTATTTGTTTCAATAAGGTCTGACTTTTATGCTTAGCATATCAATTAATATCAGATGCTTTTTGCCCCCTAAACAGCTACCTCGTCCTTTCAGTCCTATTGTCACGATCCATGTTGGATTGTGACAGAATTAGCTCATATAACCCTTTTTTTTCTTAAGGCCTTTGGCTTAAGGTTAGTTTTGCCCTCGGTGGCCTCTGGGGTTATTACACTGTAGTTGTTTTAGTTTTGGTTTTGCCCCCGGTGGCCGCTGGGGTTATTACACTGTAGTTGCTTTAGTTCTGGTTTTGCTCCCGGTGGCCGCTGGGGTTATTACATGTAAATTACCAAGCAGGTGTGATTAACCTGGCTCCTACCTATAAAGGAGTATCAGGTGTTCTCAATCACTGTTGGTGATATTGTTCATTCCCAACCAACCTTGGTGGAGAAAGGAGCTATTGAGAGGAGTTCCTAGCAGCTATCCAGGTGGATCTGTATCCGGGAGCCGTACTCTGTTGCTTGGTGCAATAGCAGCAGAGGAAAGCTAAGTTGTGTGTTTTCCCTGTTTTGTTGTATTTTCCTTGTGTGTATTAGTACAGCGGTGGGACTAGTGTCTGCACCATCCAGTTCACTAGTAAGGGATAGGTGCAGGGCGAGTTAGGGATTGAGGTATCCTGCTCGGCGACAGGTGAAGAGCCTGTATAGGGAACGTTAGGAGTGTTCAGGGACACTGCCTCAGGGGAGTGCAGGAGGTCTCCACGTCCCCGATCCCTATTGCAGGGCCCACCGCTGTAACTGTTTCCCCGGTGTTCCCCTTGTTTGTCCTGGTTTTAGTGCCGTCCTGCGGGTCGCGGCACAGAAGACTGGTAACTCCGTGACACCTATACTTTGTAAAGGTATCATTAGTAGCCTAAGTCAATGCCTCATTTAGATTTTTTTTTCTCAAGCTGGCGTATGCAAGTTACCTGTTTGTAGAGAGGTCAGTTATGGCGCAGCACCTTGACTTTTCTCCTAAGAGTCTCAATGCAAACTGGTAATTTTTGTATGATCTGCTCAGGTCTAAAATGTTTCTAATAGCAGACACCTACAGTGCATGTCACCACATGATAAGTAAAGGTTAAAAAGTAAATTGAAGATCTCCTAGATGGAAGAAGAGATATGTCTAAGTAAATTATTAGATTTTAATATATAACATTCCATGTATAAAGGTACTAAAATGAAGTGTGAAGTGCTTTTATTTTGACATCCAGAGCAGGAGTGAGATTGTTTGTTTGTTGTGCTTACATTGGAATCGTTACACTGATGCATTGTAGCAAATTCTCAGATGAGAAGATATTGTCCCCTTGCCCATGACGGCATCTGAGAGAGTAGGATCCACCTCTATTACTGAACAGGAAGCCAAGAGCACAAAAAAAAAAAACCCAACTCCCACTTCCACCTTCACTGTGGTTTCCTGTCCTCTTTATGTAGGAACCTTGAGCACACAGCTAAAGCAGTCATGGATCATAGACCATCATAGCGTGTTCTATAGCATCCTCTTGTAAGAATGGCAGTGAGTTAAGGGGCCCAGTTGGGCGCTTAAATGCTAACATCAGTCTGGGAGAATCTACATTTAATGATTCATTACCTACCTATGTTTGATGTCTGACCTAGGGCCTTGTGACTAAGTAGCTCTAGTCTGGCCTGGGTGGCCCGCAGCCTGTCCTTTCTCATTTAGGTGCTGTGGCTTAGTTGGCTAAGGAGTCTGTCTTGTCAACAAATCTTGTGTTCGATTCTTTGTAAAGTCTTGCGTATTGCTTGTGTATTGAACCTACCGTAATCTCTGGACTCCTAGCTTGTGTATTGAGCCTCATATCTAGCCTCATATCTTGTATATTGAGCCCTGCCGCCTCATGGCTGGTCTCATGTCTTATGTGTTGAGCCTTATGCCTGGCTTCATATCTTATGTGTTGAGCCTCATGTCTTGTGTATTGAGCCTCATGACTGGTCTCATGTCTTGTGTATAGGATCTCATGTGCCATGCCCACTCAGGTCTCATGGTTGGCCTGCCTGAAGGTTTTCGGGCCGCTTCATAGTTGAGGAACAGCCTGCCAGCTTAGGTCTAGGATTTTCCTTAGTTGTCTACCTCACTGTAAGACTTGATCTGACCTTCGGTTGAGTATGACTTTCAGTGGTATGTACAACATGGGGGGCCGTGGCTTTCACCTGGTTAGCCAACTGACATGGAGCTCATAGGTCTGTTTTCACTACTGTCTCAAAACTTCGCTAACCTTTACTCGCAATATTGCTGATATTGGTAAGGATGACTTCTGGTGATGCCCTCAGTCTGTGGTGATTCTTTTAAATTACAAGAAAGGGCCTTAATAAAATACAATCCAGAGGGTAGCTGGTGAGTCCAACAGATTCCAATCAATCTTTCAGACTTGGATAGCATATTAAAGGGAACCTGTCACCAGGTTTGGCCGATAAGAGTTATGGCCACCACCTTTCAGGGCTGATATACAGCATTCTATAATAATAACAACTACGTTTAAATGGGGCTCTGTCCTTGACACTGAGTCATGCCCTTGGATTATAAAATACATTTGTGTTACATTTTTATACTTGTTTAACTGTTTAACAATAATTCAAGTATTCCATTATGAAGTATTGGATTTTGCTTTTTAGCTGTTCTTTATTGATTTTGTATTGTATATGGTACAACATATAACCCTACTAACTGAAGCCTGCTTTCATTTTCCCCAGCGTGCAGGTTGTGTTTTGCATTGTATACAGTTTTATCCAGGTGGAGATTTTAAATATGTGGTAAGTAAGGTGGTTGTTTTTCTTTTAAATGCCAATGTTGCTAGAATACTGTACGTATCGCTATACTCTGCTATTAAGCAGGATGCCATTGCCCATAGATATTACAAAAGTTGTGGACTAGTATCTCAAATACAGTTGCTTCTCATAAAATTAGAATATAGTCAAAAAGTTAATTTATTTCAGTTCTTCAATACAAAAAGTGAAACTCATATAGTCATTACAGAGGGATCTATTTGAAGTGTTTATTTCTGTTTATGTTGATGATTATGGTTTGCAGCCAATGAAAACCCAAAAGTCATTATCTCAGTAAATTAAACTAATTAACAAAAAACACTTGCAAAGGCTTCCTAAGGTTTTAAAAAGGTCCCTTAGGGTACCGTTACACCTAGCGATGGACCAGCGATCCCGACCAGCTATATGACGCGGTCAGGATCGCTGGTGCATCGCTAGGTGGTCGCTAGTGAGCTGCCACACAGGCAGATCTCACCAGCGACATCGCTGGGGACGGGGATCGCTACTTACCTGTCAGACGCGGCGATCCTGCGTCCTCCCGCCCGGCTCCACGCCTCGCTCGTCATCACAGCAGGAAGCGCCACAGGAAGTGACCGACGAGGAATGGTCCCGCAGCTTCTCGCGCGATCAGCGATAACCAGCGGGGGAGCCGGTCGGAGGTAAGTATCACATGCAGCGATATCGCTAGCGATATCGCTAGCAATATCGCTGCAACGTCACAAAATCGGTGACTTTACAGCGATATTGCTAGCGATATCGCAGTGTGTAACAGGGGCTTTAGTCTGTTTTAGTAGGCTCTAAAATCATGGAGAAGTCTGCTGACTTGACAGATGTCCAGAAGGAAGTCATTGACACACTCCACAAGGAGGGTAAGCCACAAAAGGTCATTGCTAAAGAAGTTGGCTGTTCACAGAGTGCTGTATCCAAGCATATTATTGGAAACTTGAATGGAAGGAAGGAAGGAAAAAGTGTGGTAGAAAAAGGTACACAAGCAACTGGGATAACTGCAGCCTTGAAAGGATTGTTAATAAAAGGCCATTCAAAATTTGGAGGAGATTCACAAGGAGTGGACTTCTGCGGAAGTCATTGCTTCAAGAGCCACCACACACAGACGTAGCCAGGACATAGGCTACAAGTGTCGCATTCCTTGTGTCAAGCCACTCATGAACAATAGACAACGCCAGAAGCGTCTTACCTGGGTCAAGAAGAAAAAGAACTGGACTGTTGCTGAAGTGGACCAAGGTGTTCTTTTCAGATGAAAGTAAATTTTGCATTTCATTTGGAAATCAAGGTCCCAGAGTCTGGAGGAAGAGTGGAGAGGCACACAATCCAAGCTGCTTGAGGTCTAGTGTGAAATTTCCACAATCAGTGATGGTTTGGGGAGCAATGTCATCTGCTGGTGTAGGTCCACTGTGTTTTATCAAGACCAAAGTCACCGCTGCCGTCTATCAGGAAATTTTAGAGCACTTCATGCTTCCCTCTGCCGACAAGCTTTTTGGAGATGGAAATTTCATTCTCCAGCAGGACTTGGCACCTGTCTACACTACCAAAATTATCAATACCTAGTTTAAAAACAACAGTATCACTGTGCTTGATTGGCCAGCAAACTCGCCTGACCTTAACCTCATAGAAAATCTAAGGGGTATTGTCAAGAGGAAGATGAGAGACACCAGACCCAACAATGCAGACAAGCTAAAGGCTGCTATCAAAGCCACCTGGGCTTCCATAACACCTCAGCAGTGCCACAGGCTGATTGCCTCCATGCCACACCACATTGATGCAGTAATTGATGCAAAAAGACCCCCGACCAAGTATTGAGTGCATTTATTGAACATAAATTTCGGTAGGTCAACATTTCCGATTTTAAACTGCCTTCTGGATATCTGTCAAGTCAGCAGTCTTCCCCATGATTGTGGAGCCTACTGAAACAGACTAAGGGACCTTTTTAAATGCTTAGGAAGCCTCTGCAGGTGTTTTTTGTTAATTATTCAAATTTACTGAGATAATGAGTTTTGGGTTTTCATTGGCTGTATGCCATAATCATCAACATTAACAGAAATAAACACTTGAAATAGATCACTCTGTTTGTAATGACTCTATATAATGTATGTTTCGCTTTTTGTCTTGAAGAACTGAAATAAATAACGTTTTTGATGATATTCTAATTTAGTGAGAAGCACCTGTATATTCAAACTTTAAAAAAAAACTGTTTAAAGGGAGCCTGTAACCCCCAAAGCTCAGGTTACCCTAATGAGTCATAGAGAGGACTTAGTTCCTATAAAATCTTGTCTATTGTTCAGTTTTCTCTTCTAGTATTATCCAGAAAATGCATTTCAATTATGCAAATGAGCATACTTGGTGGCTGAACTGAAACCTTAGCCATGAGAACACGCCGATACTGCAGGAGCTTAACAGCCAGACACAGCTCTTCATCTGTCTTCATTGTTGTGAGTGGCCATAGCAGACAGGAGAAAGTGAGATGTGTGCACGCCTACTCTGTTCCTGAACTGCTCCAGTGTGCGCTCCTCTCTTGCAGGGACAATGTGTGCCCGCACAGCCAAGTTTTCCGTTCAGGCAGCACTTCTGTCATGGCTTACTGTGACAGAGAGGAGCCAGAAGACCACAGCGTCTGATTTCTCTTACTCCTGCACTGCTTAGAAGCACTTCGTATTCATATTAAACAGTGTAAAATTATTTTAGCAGTGCAGGGGCTAATCTGCTCATTTGAGAGCTCCTGGAAGCTTTCATGTGTTTATGCTCAGCTATGCACTGTTAGCCACTCCCATTTTCTTTATAATCTGGGCCCTGGCTAGCACTCATTGTCATAGATTGGTTTTGCTCCATGGCTGGAGGTTGTTGTTATTGGTGGTTATTATTGGAGAAGCCGTTTAGTGGATTTATGTGTGACTGTTGCTAGGTGTGTGATAATTCCCTTTCTTTGCCTACTTTAGATTAACCCCATCTTCCACTCTTTGGTGTTTGCCTCTGTTGTTTATGTATATTTGTGTTTTGGTATTTTCCTTTATCCCTGTTCGTATTACCTTGTTAGCCTGGTTGGTATATTACGGTATACTACTACTCCTCTGTTCCCTGGATGGGAAAAGGTTACAGACTGAGGGTGGATTCAGAAGCTAAGGTAAGGTACGTGGCCCCGGTATCTTCACCAGCAGAAATAATCCAGGGAACAGGGTGAGCTAGGGCGCTCCTAGCGTTGGGGACAGTGAAGGAGCCCCTGGTCCAAGGACAACCAACAACAGAGTCGTGACAGCTTCTTTTAGACAACCGAGTGCTGTCAGTCAACAAAGGGGGAGGCGGAAGAAAACTGCACTGAAAGCTTGGCGACACCAAAACTTCACTCTGCACTCTCAACTGCATAAAAAATATAATTTTCTGTACAACTATAGCTTATTAAGCTGAACATACATGATTTTTATAAGGCTAAGTCCCCTATATGATCATCTAATTAGTTTAAATTGAGTTTTGGGGATAACATACTTCCTTTAAGATACTTTTTAGGCCCTATTTTCATACAAGTACTGTTTTTGTATTTTTCTTAGTATTGTACACTGACTGCTTTATTCTTCCTGTAGCTCGAAATTCCACTTGAAATCTTTATAGCTAACCAAGATGTAAGGTAAGTATTTCAAAAGTCTTTGTATACCTTACTAACTTTGTTTTGTTATTTCTTGTGCTAAATGCTTAAAATCTATTGACTTATGATGTATTCTGTTATGTTCTAGTCTTGTGAATTTGGGATATGAGCTTCCTGAAGAAAGGGGAAAAGGAAAAATCACTTCTCAAAATTTACAGTTGTTTACAAATAAGGCAGGTACGGTGAAAGTTTGAGAAAGTCGTGATTAAAAAGGGTTTCTATTTTGCCTACTCATCTCTTGCCTAGTATTGACTTCAGAGCTTGACAAATGCCTTAAGTATTAACACACATTGCTTGTGTATTTGTTCTTTAGGTGGTTTGTGTCTTTTTTATTATCAGCTTCCAAATGTTTTGCAAGAATTCACTTACATGGTAGCCTTTTTACATAAAGGTATTGATCTTTTTATTTATTCTTGTAAACCTTATATACTTTTCTTGCCAGTTTGTCTACTGTTGCTTTCATGTATACCAGTAGTTTTATATACAATAAATTATAACATTATCCATGGTGTAGCTCAGTTATGCGTGGATTAAGCAGATATAAAGGACGATTATTTCCTGTATCTTATATAGCACCAGCATACACCTTTATTTTTATTTTCAGGTTGCAGTAAGAGTTTTAAAGTGCGCACTACAATGACAGATCCTAAGCAACTCAAGAAATTATCTTTTATTAACATTGGTAAGATGTATTCAATTTTTTTAAGTTGGATAAAATTTTGAGATCTTAAGAAAAGTAGCAAGTTTTTCTGCTTAGTGAAAAAACGTTTATCCTCGGCCCTTACCAGAAGATGCCGATTGTATAATTTTGGGGCTTCTTGCCAACTATCCATACTTCCATCCAATGGATCAGAGATATAGGTTTACTCTGTCAACCCCACAATAACGTAGTAATGTAAGCTCCTCGAGTGAATGCTCTAGTCTTAGACTTATATTTACTAGTTTCATGTATAAGAATCCCTCTAATGTACACGTATATCGTATTCCACACACAGATTTATTTGGATCCTGACTATTTCTAGCCCTAAGCTGGAGTCTTACAGTGGAGTGGTCCAACAGGCTTCTTCCCAGATACTTAACGTTGTTGACAAGCGACCTTAGTGGACCCATGTTCTCAAACACATACCTCCCTAGCATAGTAGAGTGCGCAGAATGATAACAGAAATTAGCCCACAATCTCTGGACTGTCCTTCTCTAGGTTAGTCTTCACTGAGAAGATTATGGCTGGTTCATATTGGCGAAGCCACGGAAACGCAGCATATCTTTGGTTTGCCTTCCCTTTATATTTCATACAATTATATTTAAGTAATGCACCATGATGAAATTTGAGGTTCATGCAATATATTACATGTCTTTACTGTGGTTTATGACACCAGGCTCCCAAGCTACTGATGAGGCACATTACTTAGCCCTTCTACAGTTTCCCTAAAAGAAAAACACGTGAAAAAGAAAATTCTAACACATTTTTCACCAACAAAGAGATTATAAGCAAACATATGCATCATGCCTGCGGACATAAAGCATTAGCTGCTCTTTTAAAAAGTATTAAGGAATTTGACCGGTACAAACAGATCCCGCATACAAAGTAAAAAATGCAAGTAAATTGATTAACTTACTGTACCAGCAACAGGAAGTATAAAAGCATAAATGGCATAGTAACTACAGGAAAAAAACTTCTGACTCTTACCAAGAAAAAAAAAATGCTTATCCCATTTCAGTCTGTGCTTATTCAGACGCTGTAGGGCCTCCTTAGATGACAATATACTGTAACCTTCAGCCTGGCAGAATATAGCATAAGGGACTTGCAGTGGACGCAGCCGCCTCTCTATATCCATGAAGTAAGAACAATGTTTTTAAACTTTTTCTGAAAAATCTTGGTAACTGGATACACTACTGCTTTAGATGGTTAATCCAGGATGGATGTTCCTGAAGTGTAGCAGCTTTATGAGAACAGGCAATGGCAGAGAGCCTGGTGGTAAATATCGTCTGTGCTCCCTTTCAAAGGCGAGTTGAGTAGTTAGCTCTTCTTTTCCAAAGCTTTTCAGGAGTCAAGATTCTAAAGATTCCGCTACATTTTTCCATTTTCCCTTTTCACCACTCCAACCGGGCAAATATTGTTTCTGTGAAGTCTATTTTCCAGATCATTAGATGGGTGAAACGTTTTGGGGTTCATCTCTGTTCTGTCGATGATACCGGTATCTTAGATCAAGGTGTTCATATGTGGTTTGTCCTGATGAAAAAGTGATATACGTCAAAACGTGCTGATAAATATCTATTAAAACTTTTTGATCCTGGAATCCATTTCTGAACACCTTGATCCAAGACACCAGAATCCTCAGCAGCGCAGAGATAAACCCCAAAACTTGTCACCCATCTAAGGCTGAGTGCAGACGGACTTTTTAGCCCTGTGGATTTTTCCGCGCAGAATGGAAGAAATCCGCAGGTCAAGTGACCTGCATTTTTCCTGGCGGATTGCTTCCATTTTTCCTGGGGTTTTATTGCGTTTTTTGTGCGGTTTTCCACTGCGGATTTGGTGACAGGGGAGATGGAAAACCGCACAAAAGAAGTAACATGCTGTGGATTTTGTACTGCAGGAAAACCGCGCGGAAAAATCCGCAGCGTCTGCACAGCGTTTTTTTTTTTTTTCCATTGATTTTAAGGCTACTGTACATCACAATGCGGATATGCAACGTTTCTGCGCGGTAAAATCCGCTGCGGATCTGCTGCAAATCTGCATCGTGTGCACACAGCCTAATAGCTTTTATTTGAGGGTCTGCTGCAGCTGATTTAAAAACAAACGAAAAAAAAACAATTTAATTTACTCTTATGGTAACACAACTATACCAGGTGAGCAATTCCCGTGTGTTTAATTTCCCTTGTGTCTTTGGATAAGGCCCTATTTGCGCTAATTGTATTTCCATCATCATCTACCTCACCTATTTTCCAGATCATGTACTTTATTAGCTAACATATTAATGTTTTATGAGGCCCTTTTAATTTCCTTTGCATAGTTCATTTAACCTTCTTCTCTGATCTGGTATCATTCCCTCCTTCAAACGTGCCAGCATATAAAGGTGCTTATCACAAAATTAGAATATCAGCAAAAAGGTAGTTTATTTCAGTTGTTCAATACAAAAAGTGAAACTCGTATATTATATAGTCATTACAAACAGAGTGATCTATTTCAAGTGTTTATTTCTGTTAATGTTGATGATTATAGCTTACACTTGATATAGATCACTCTGTTTGTAATGACTATATAATATACGAGTTTCACTTTTTGTATTGAACAACTGAAATAAACTACCTTTTTGCTGATATTCTAATTTTGTGATAAGCACCTTTACCTATTACTTAAAAAACAATCCCTCTATCAGAACTGCGGTAACTACAGATCTGTGTCTAATCTTCCTTTCATTTCTAAACTCCTGGATCACTTGGTCTACTCCAGTGTAATCCGCTGCCTCTCAGGCAGGGCAGTTTCTAGGGAATTTTGCCAACAGGGCGAACATCAAAAAAGCGCCCCCCCCCCCCCGAACATTAACATGCTGAATACTTTAGATAAACTTAGATAAACGTGTCTTACCTTTGCATCAATCCAATCCTCGAAGGCATCAAAGTTCAAAGGCTCACTTTCCTTCACTTTGCTGCTGCAAAAAGGACTATTGCAGCAGAATAGTCTGTTTCCTCTGCTAACTCGCTCTCCATCGATAAAATAGCCAGGGCCGATAATCTTTCTTCCGCCATTGTAGAACGCAAGTATGTTTTTATTAGCCTTAGATATTACCCCCCCAATACACAGAGGGCAATCTAGGTACATTTTGGGGCAGGGGTCCTCCAACTTTTTAAACATGGGGCCAGCAGATCACGGTCCCTCGGACCACTGGAGGACCAGAATATAGTTAAAAAATACTATGAACCAATTCATATGAACACTGCATAGGTCCCCAATAGGCAGGTAAATGTCCCCAATAGACAGCATAGGTCCCCTATAGGCAGCACAAGTCCCCAATAGGCAGCAGCATAGGTCCCCGATAGGCAGGTAAATGTCCCCAATAGACAGCACAGGTCCCCAATAGGCAGCATAGGTCCCCAATAAGCAGGTAAATGTCTCCAACAGGTCCCCAACAGGCAGCGTCCCCTCACCGTCCTGCTCCACCGTCCGTGCACAGTCACACTAGCTGCCAGCCAACTGGTGAGTGGTGACTGACTGCCACAGCCCGCCCCATACCACCGCGCCTGTTGTGACCGATGAAGATAGATGATAATAGCAGGTGAGGTGACAGGTTGCAGTCAGGCAGGGCAGGCCACACAGACTCCAGTCATACTGGGTAGGTAACGGGCAGCGCGCACGTGTGACTCACTAGAGAATGAGAGATGAGACGAGATACACCGTCACCATGAGCCAATAGCCGGCACTGCATTGCAATTGCAGCAGGTATTAGTGCGCTGGGGCTGCCGGCCGGGTCAGGTCACTGCACGACGTGCACGTGACGTATCAGTGCGCCGTAGGTAGGGTGGCGTGCACATACTGCAGCTGCAGGCAAGGGAGCAGCACAGCACTAGAGAGTCCCTCCTCGGCTCCTCTCCTCCTCCGCTCCCTCCGTGTGGATTGATTTGATGTCAACTTGCACGCGCCGCCCGCTGGCCGTGCCCGCCGCGCTGCAACAAAGTACCGGGTCTGGCTAGGAGGCGGCGGCGCCCCCTGCTTGGTGGCGCCCGTGCGATCGCACCCCCCGTCCCCCCTAAAAATGGCCCTGCTCTCAGGTAACGTTCTTCTTGACCCTTTACAATCCGGTTTCCTCTCCTTACATTATACAGAAACTGCCCTTACTAAAGTCTCTAATGATCTATTAACAGCTAAACAGTTATATTGAACATTTTTTTAAACTGTCATGAAGTACAATACGTCATGAAGAAACAGAATCAGTGGGATCCGTTGAAGTGTTTCAGAGTTGTTACCTCGGACACTGGTCAGAATTGTGAAATTTGTCCTGGTCATGAAGGCTCCTGGGGGTGAAGGGGTTAAGGAGGAGATTTCAAATAGAGGAGGCTTGTCACTGAAAAAGCAGTGACCCCCTATTCATAGACTGGAGGCAGGGAGAGGGGCTGGGGTATGACAGATGGAGGAGAAGCCCTGTGCACAGTCCGGCCCCTGTGCACCAAAATCTAATTAGCAGAAAACGTCACATGCTGATTAAAGGAAAATCTCAAAGCCAATTTCTTCACTGAAGGGGTCAATGTATTCAGTATTGCAGCCATGTCTTTGCTTTTTATTACAAAATCGTTCTGACCGGTTCTCCAAATGGAGAATGTCTAGAGTCATGCCACAATAAATACTGATGATGATCTATATATATAAACGCCTTATCGTGTCTGTCTGTAACTGAAATCGCGGGCCGCTGATTGGTCGCGGCCGCCAGGCCGCAACCAATCAGCGACAGGCGCAGCTGTTTGTAACGGTATGCTGCGCCTGCCGCTGACCCATCAGCGGCAGGCGCAGGCCTTAATCTGTAAAAAAGAGAATTAAAATAAAAAAAAGTTATTCTCACCTTCAACGGCCTCCTGTCTTTTTTCCACGCGCCCCGCCTCGCGTTCCAAGTAATGCTTTGCGTCTTAGACCGCTGATGACGTCACTCTCGCGAGAGCGAGAAAGATGACCGACGTCATCAGCGGTCTAAGCCGCAAAGCATTACTGGGAACGTGAGGCCGGGTGCGTGGAAAGAAGACAGGAGGCCATTGGAAGGTGAGAATAACTTTTTTTTTTTTATTTTTAATATTTTTGTACAGGGCAGCGGCAGTGATTGGTCGCGGCTACACGGAAAGGGGGGTGAGGGGATCATGCATACCAGGAAAGGGGGGTGAGGGGACCATGCATACCAGGAAAGGGGGGTGAGGGAACCATGCATACCAGGATTGGGGGGTGAGGAGACCATGCATACCAGGATTGGAGGTTGAGGGGACCATGCATACCAGGATTGGAGGTTGAGGGGACCATGCATACCAGGATTGGGGGGTGAGAGGACCATGCATACCAGGATTGGGGGTGAGAGGACCATGCATACCAGGAAAGGGGGGGTGAGGGAACCATGCTTATCAGGATTGGGGGGTGAGGAGACCATGCATACCAGGAAAGGGGGGTGAGGGAACCATGCATACCAGGAAAGGGGGGTGAGGGAGTACCATGCATACCACGACTGGGGGGTGAGGGGACCATGCATACCAGGATTGGGGGGTGAGGGAACCATGCATACCAGGATTGGGGGGTGAGGGAACCATGCATACCAGGATTGGGGGGTGAGGGGACCATGCATACCAGGATTGGGGGGTGAGGGGACCATGCATACCAGGATTGGGGGGTGAGGGGACCATGCATACCATAATAGGGGGTGAGAGGACCATGCATACCAGGATTGGGGGTGAGAGGACCATGCATTCCAGGATTGGGGGGTCAGGGGACCATGCATACCAGGATAGGGGGTTGAGGGGTAGCATGCATATCAGGATTGGGGGTGAGAGAACCATACATATCAGGATTGGGGGTGGAGAACCATACATATCAGGATTGGGGGGTGCATTATTGCATTATTATTAAATCTTCAAAAATAAACTGCATATATAATATATATTCTAGAATACCCGATGCGTTAGAATCGGGCCACCATCTAGTATAATAATAATTGGGTTGGTATGTGACAGAGAAACCACAGAAGTATAATTCAGTAGAAATAATAATTCCGCAGCACTTTACATTTTAGAGGGGACTTGTACAGGCAATAGACATTACAGCATAGCAATAGACACATAGATCAAAACAGATACCAAGAGGAATGAAGGCCCTGCTCGCAAGCTTACAATATATCTATATGAAAAATACTAAGTACAAAACTAACACACCCAGGAACTAAATAGATATCAATAAGGCCATGTTCACACGTTCAGTATTAGGCCTCTTTCACACATCATTTTTTTGCCATCGGCCGCAATCCGTCGAATTTAGAAAAAAACGGATTCGGTGGCTGATCCTGCTGGATCCGTTTTTTCCTCATACACTTGTATTAGCGACAGATGGCCGCACATTTCATCCGTCATTTGACGGCTCCGTCGGAAATTCTTTGTCCGTCGGACGTAGACAACGGACGTAGGAACGTTTTTTGTTTACATCGTAAAATTGGACAGCGACGAATTCATCGCTGTCCGATTTTGCTAGAATGGAAGCCTATGGGCAACGTGTCCGTCGCTGTCCGACAAATGCCGAAAACCGGCGACGGATACCGTTTTTTTTTTAACTGCGCATGCTCCGACACTGTGTGCGTGTATGATGTGTGCAGATTATGTGTGTGTACATGTGTGGAGTGGGGCTGTGCGGGGGTATGTGCTGGGGGGCCTGCTTGTTTGTGTGTATGCAGGCATCGTCCGATGGGACTACGAGTCCCATCAGGCTATGCCTGCTACAGTGAAAGTGATTGATTGACACATTAGCCATTGATGAGACAGTAGTAGTGCCATCATCCAGCTAATGTGTTGAATGTAAAAAAAAAAAAAAAAGCATACATATAGTCCATACTCACCATCTACACCTAATCCCCGAAGCCCTTGATCACCTGTAAAAATATTAAAATAATAAACCAACAATATACTCCCTGTGTCCGGCGTAATCCAATTAATATGATTGTCCCATGACGATCTCCCGTGGAGAGCTGTCACATCAGCTGATTTGACCGCTCTCCAGGGGCTCCAGTGATACAATGATGGAGATAATCCTCTGCATTGTCTCACTCAGCTGCCGACAGGTCACCGGAGTTCACCTGTCACTTTGCGGCATTACAGCGTGAGAATTTTCTCACGCTGTAGTGCCGTAAAGTGAGAGGCTTATCTCCGATGACACACTGCCGGAGGGTTATCTGTTGTGAATTCGCTTTCTGGCCTCCCTCTTGTTACTACTGAAGGTAGTGGAGCTGGTCAAATTGACAGAGGGGTTGCGAGTTCTCTTTCTGGGCTCCCTCTCGTGGTTACTGGAGGTAGTGGAGCTGATCTGATTAACAGTGGCTTGCCACCTGATAATGAGGACGACGATTGGAGATCTGGGGTTTCAGATTGGGATTTAAGACAGCCGACTCCCTCTATCCCTGCTGGTGATTTTTTTCCTGCCTCCTGAGGTCTTTGTTTACAGCTCAGTCCCTGCATGTTCAGCTAAGTGTTCATTTGCTATTCTGTTTACTTTTGATCTGGTTTTGTCTATTTCAGTTTTGTGTGGGTCAGCCAGCTCCAGCTGGGGCTCTGCTGAATCACCGTCCTTATGTTACTGCTTGTGCCAGTTTGTTTTTGTCCATTATTAGATTGGCCTCTTTTTGCTCTGCTTTCAGAATATACCAGAGTTCTGATATAGTGGGCGAAATCGTGCGACTTCAGTATTTTTTGCATCAGACGTGTTGGCCATTTTGCAGAGATTTTTGCGTGATTGCAGACAGTGTCTTTCCTTCCCTGTCCTGTCCTGTCTAGTCATTGTGGGCCCCATCATTTTCTCAGTCTATTTTCCTGCCTGCGTTTTGTGTTTTCATCTTGTTTCACCAACAATATATGTTTGGGGGCTATCTATTCCTTTGGGGTCTGCTCTGGGGCAGTTTAGATTTCCCCTTTCTTGCTTTAGGCTTAGTTAGCTCTCTGGCTGTGCCGAGGCGTCTAGGATCATCGTAGGCACACTCCACGGCTACTGCTAGTTGTGTGGATAGGATCAGGGGTCTGCAATTCGCTTAGTTACAAACCTCTCTGGTTTTCTGTGGCTTAGCCTGGGCCTGCTATCCTCCTCGGTGTCCCAATCACAACAGAATAACCAGCCTAACCACAGACTCTAGGGTACTCAAAAGAAGGAAAGAATTGTAAAAAAAAAAAAAGTGTCAGAATTTTTATATATATTTTTTCCCTCTTTTTCTCTGGGGCCGTAGGAGGATTTTTTCTTTAATGGAGATTAAGCAATTGTCCGATCGTGTTGAGCAGCTCGCTGCTGAAGTGCGGGGAATTTCTGTCTATCTTGCTCAATCATCTGCTGTTGAACCAAAAATTCCTACTCCTGATGTGTTTTCTGGGGATCGGTCTAAATTTTTGAATTTTAAGAATAATTGTAAACTATTTCTTGCCTTGAAACCTAACTCATCGGGGAGCTCTGTGCACAGGTTAAAATTGTCATCTCCCTGCTGCGCGGCGATCCCCAGGATTGGGCTTTTTCTCTGACACCTGGAGATCCTATTTTGGCAAATGTCGACGCATTTTTTTCAAGCCTTGGGGTTGTTGTATGATGAACCTAATGCTATTGATCAAGCTGAGAAAACCTTATTGGCATTGAACCAGGGTCAGGATTCTGCAGCGTTATATTGTCAAAAATTCCGAAAGTGGGCGATCCTTACTAAATGGAATGACGATGCCCTAGCAGCTCTCTTTTGGAAGGGTTTGGCAGAAACCGTAAAAGATGTTATGGTGGGATTTCCTGTTCCCTCTGGTCTTGACGATTCTGTCATTGGCCATTCAAGTTGATCTGCGTTTACGTGAACGTAAAACTACACGAGAGGCGTTGCCGCCTTTTGAACGAACGTCTGAACCCATGCAGTGTGATAGGGTTTTGTCTAGGGTGCAACGTCAGGAGTTTAGAAGGCGTAATAAGCTGTGTTTTTTTGTGGGGACGCCTCTCATGCTATTTGTCTGCCCTAAAATAGAAAAATGTTTTGCTCACACATTTGCTGTGGGCAGTGTACAGCCTAACTTCATTTTTGCAAATTCCCTGATCTGCTCCTTGTCTACATTTCCCTCTAAGGCTTTTGTAGATTCAGGAGCAGCTTTGAATCTGATGGATTTGGACTTTGCTAAACGTCGTGGTTTTCCCATGATACCCCTGCGGACTCCTATCCCTTTGAGGGGTATTGATGCTACTCCTTTAGCGGAAAATAAACCCCAGTTTTGGACCCAGGTGATAATGCGGGTTACCCCGGACCACCAAGAAAATTGGAAATTTTTGGTTTTACACAATTTGCATGATACTATTGTTCTGGGTTTTCCTTGGTTGCAAACTCATAATCCTGTTTTGGATTGGAAATCTGTGTCTGTGGTGAGTTGGGGTTGTCATGGGGGTTCGTAGTGACACTCCTGTTTTCTCCACCTCTCTCCAGTCTCATGATATTCCTGACTATTTGGCTGATTTTTCTGATGTATTTAGTGAGAATAAGTCTGCATCTTTGCCTCCTCATAGGAGTTATGACTGTGCAATTGAGTTAATGCCCAGGTGTAAATTTCCCAAGGGTCGGCTTTTCAACTTATCAGTACCCGAACATGATGCTATGCGATCTTATATCAAGGAGTCGTTGGAGAAGGGTCATATTAGACCATCCTCTTCACCTTTAGGTGCTGGGTTTTTTTTTGTGGCCAAGAAAGATGGTTCATTAGGGCCATGTATTGACTATCGTTCCCTTAAGAAAATCACTGTTAAATATCAGTACCCGTTACCCCTGATTTCTGATTTATATTCCAGAGTTAACAGTGCCTGTTGGTTTACCAAGCTTGACCTCAGGGGGGCGTATAATCTTATTCGCATCAAGCTCGGGGATGAATCGAAGACGGCGTTTAATACTTCGGAGGGACATTTTGAATACCTGGTGATGCCTTTTGGGCTCACTAATACCCCTTCTGTCTTCCAATCTTTTATGAACGATATTTTCCGGGACTTTGTGGATAAGTTTTTGATCCTTTTATCTGGATGATATTTTGATCTTTTCCAGTGATTGGGATTCTCTTGTGGAACATGTCCGGACTGTGTTTCGGATTTTGAGGGAAAATTCTCTGTATGTTAAGGGATCGAAGTGCCTCTTTGGTGTACAGAGGATTTAATTTTTGGGATTCATTTTGTCCCCGTCTGCTATTGAAATGGACCCGGCCAAGATACAGGCCATATATGATTGGGTTCAGCCCACTTCTTTGAAGGCTCTCCAGAAGTTTTTGGGTTTTGCGAATTTCTACAGTAAATTTATAAGTAATTTTTCTGGTATTGTCAAACCACTGACTGATCTGACCAATAAGGGCGCTGATGTGGTGAATTGGTCTCCAGAGGCAGTTTGGGCATTTCAGGAGCTTAAGCGGAGATTCACTTCTGTTCTGGTTCTATGGCAACCTGATGTCTCACTCCCATTTCAGGTGGAGGTAGATGCTTGTGAGATTGCTGCAGGAGCCATTTTGTCACAAAAAGATCCGGTGACTTCTAAGATGAATCCCTGTGCCTTCTTTTCTCGCAAATTCTCCCCATCTGAACGTAACTATGACGTGGGGAATCGGGAATTGTGGCCATGAAATGGGCATTTGAAGAGTGGAGACATTGGTTGGAGGGAGCTAGACATCAAGTTGTGGTCCTCACCGAGCACAAGAATTTGATTTATCTTGAATCAGCCAAACACTTGAATCTTAGACAGGCTCGGTGGGCCTCGTTTTTCACGCTTTTTAATTTTGTGGTCTCTTTTCTTCCGGGCACTAAGAATGTTAAGGCGGACGTCCTTTCTAGGAGTTTCTTTGCGGATTCTCTTGTTGTGACCGAGCCTACTACCATCCTAGGTGAGGGTGTTGTTCTTTCCGCCATCTCACCTGATTTGAGACGTGCCCTGGAGGAATTTCAGGAGGACAAACCTGAGCATTGCCCTATGGGAAAATTGTATATCCCTGACCAGTGGAGGAAGAGAGTAATGTCTGAAATTCATTGCTCCGCGTTGGCTGGTCATCCAGGTATTTTTGGTACCAGAGATTTAGTGAGTTGGTCTTTTGGTGGCCTGCCTTATCTCATGATGTCAGGAATTTTGTGCAGTCCTGTGTGCAGTCCTGTGGGTCTTGTTCTCGGTCCATGCCCTGTTCTCGTTCTAGTGGGTTGTTGATTCCCCTGCTGGTGCCCAGGAGGCCATGGACCCATGTCTCAATGGATTTTATTTCCGATCTTCCTGTCTCTCAGAGAATGACTGTTATCTGGGTGATTTGTGATAGATTTTGTAAGATGATCCATCTTGTACCACTCCCAAAGCTGCCATCTTCTTCTGAGCTGGTGCCCGTGTTTTTACAACAGGTGGTTCGGTTGCACGGGATTCCTGAGAACATTGTGTCGGACAGAGGAGTCCAGTTTGTTTCCAGATTTTGGATAGCTTTTTGTTCCAAACTGAGAATTCAGTTATCTTTCTCCTCTGCATTTCATCCTCAGACCAATGGGAAGACTGAGAACAAACCAGAGTTTGGACTCCTATTTGAGATGTTTCATATCTGCTGATCAGGATGACTGGGTCTCATTTTTGCCCTGGGCCGAAATCGCGCTAAACAATAGAGCTAGTTCTGTCACTTTGATGTTGCCCTTTTTCTGTAACTTTGGGTTTCATCCTCGATTTTCTTCAGGGCAGGTGGAATCTTTGACCTGCCCAAGTCTGGACACTGTGGTAGAGAGAATGCAGCAGATTTGGGACCAAGTGGTGGATAAGTTGTCCCTCTCTCAGGAAAAAGCCCAACGGTTTTCCAACCGGCATAGGACCATTGGTCCCCGGTTTAAAGTGGGTGATATGGTTTGGTTGTTGTCAAAGAATATTTCTATGAAGGTTATGTCTCCAAAATTCAAGCCAAGATTCATTGGACCTTATAAGATTTTGTAGATCCTTAATCCTGTTTCTTTTCGATTGGCTCTTCCAGTTACGTTTAAGATCCATAACGTGTTTCATAATTCTTTGTTGAAGAGGTTTGTGGAGCCAGAAGTTCTTATGGCGGCGCCTCCTGACCCTGTATTAGTTAAAGGCAATGTGGAATATGAGGTAAAGAAAATATTGGATTCTCCTTTGGCTCGATGGAGACTCCAGTATTTGGTCAAATGGAAGGGTTATGGCCAGGAGGATAATTTTTGGGCCTCTGCTTCTGACATTCATGCCGAAAGATTGGTTTGTGCTTTTCACCGGGCCCATCCTGATCGGCCTGGTGGCGTGGGTGAGGGTTCGGTGACCCCTCCTCAAGGGGGGGAGGTACTGATGTGAATTCGCTTTCTAGCCTCCCTCTTGTTATTACTGAAGGTAGTGGAGCTGGTCAAATTGACAGAGGCGTTGCGAGTTCTCTTTCTGGGCTCCCTCTGGTGGTTACTGGAGGTAATGGAGCTGATCTGATTAACAGTGGCTTGCCACCTGATAATGAGGGCGACCCCGATCTGGGGTTTCAGATTGGGATTTAAGACAGCCGACTCCCTCTATCCCTGCTGGTGATTTTTTTCCTGCCTCCTGAGGTCTTTGTTTACAGCTCAGTCCCTGCATGTTCAGCTAAGTGTTCATTTGCTATTCTGTTTACGTTTGATCTGGTTTTGTCTATTTCGGTTTTGTGTGGGTCAGCCAGCTCCGGCTGGGGCTGTGCTGAATCACCGTCCATATGTTACTGCTTGTGCCAGTTTGTTTTTGTCCCTTATTAGATTGGCCTCTTTTTGCTCTGCTTTCAGAATATACCAGAGTGCTGATATAGTGGGCGAAGTCGTGCGACTTCAGTATTTTTTGCATGAGACGTGTTGGACATTTTGCAGGGTTTTTTGCGTGATTGCAGACAGTGTCTTTCCTTTCCTGTCCTGTCTAGTGAGTGTGGACCCCATCATTTGCTCATTCTATTTTCCTGCCTGCGTTTGTGTTTTCATCTTGTCTCACCAACAATATATGTTTGGGGGCTATCTATTCCTTTGGGGTCTGCTCTGGGGCAGTTTAGATTTCCCCTTTCTTGCTTTAGGCTTAGTTAGCTCTCCGGCTGTGCCGAGGCATCTAGGATCATCATAGGCACGCTCCACGGCTACTGCTAGTTGTGTGGATAGGATCAGGGGTCTGCAAACCGCTTAGTTACCAACCTCTCTGGTTTTCTGTGGCTTAGCCTGGGCCTGCTATCCTCCTCGGTGACCCAATGACAACAGTTATCTCCGGTCAGTGTGTCATCAGAGGCCTATAGAGAGGTCACATCTGCTGATGTAAGAGAAAACAAGGGCGGGGGCGCAGACATGGGGCTTCACCTGGTATAAATCAATTAAAATATAAAAGTACTCTGGAGTACTCACCCTTTATGGGTTGTGTTCAGACACAACCACTCTCAACGTTTGTTGCAGTCATATAGCTGCTGCAGAGCTCGTGCAGGTGGACAGCGTCCACTAGACAACTCTGTACTGTAACCTGAAGAAGAGGTGCGGTTTGTCACCTCGAAACGCGTAGTTTCTGTAGTACATATAATAAAGAACTTGAAAGATTTATATGGATTTCTGAAGAATTCTTATCACTAAAGCAGCGCGGATGCTCAGAAGTGCTTTTCTTGGATCCTCAACTTATGACATCTGCTGATGTGACAGCTCTATAGGGGAGACTACGTCGGACAGGTAAGTATATTGTTGTTTTTTTTGTTTGTTTTTTTTTGCAGGTGATCGATGGCTTTGACTGGATAGGCGTGCAATAGAAATTTTGAAAAAATGTGTTGTGTTTTATGTCATTAAAATACTTTATTCTTATGTGTGTGTTTTTTTAAAGCCTTTATTAATATAAGATTAATAATGGATAGGCGTCTTATTGACGCCTCTCCATTATTAACCAGGCTTAATGTCACCTTACAATAGCAAGGTGACATTAACCCCTTATTGCCCCATATGTCACCGCTACACGGCAGTGGGAAGACAGGGGCTAAGTGCCAGAATTTGCGCTTCTATGAGATGTGCCATTTCTGGGGCTTCTTCGGGCTGGTATTTGTAGCCGGGGGGGTGGGCAGTATCCATGGCCCCTTCCTAGGCTATCATCCTGCAGCTGTCTGCATAGCCTTCCTGGCTATAAAATATAGGAGGACCCCACGTCATTTTTTTTGCGGTCCCCCTATTTTAATAGCCAGTAAAGGCTATGCAGACAGCTGCGGGCTGATATTTATAGCCTGGGAAGGGGCCATGGGTTACACCCCCTTTTTAGTTTCATACTGCAAATATTGGCCCCCGGCTGTCGGCTTTCCCCCTGTGGGCCAGAATATTGCGCTGGAGCCCACGCCATTTTTTTCGCTTTTTTTTTTTTTTTAAGTAAAACATATTATTCATTAATAAACATCGGCCTTGCTATTATTTATCTATTCATAGATATATCTATGTATCTATCCCATATCTATCTATCTATAGATCTGTCTATCTATCTGTCTGTGGGTGTTTTTAAAAACTGATCAGTCGAAAAACGGAAGAAACAGAAGAAAAACCGGATGCGATGGATCCATTTTTTCGACGGATCCGCTAGTCGGATCCGTCATATCCGTTTTTCACAATCTGTGACGGATCCGTCGAGCTGACAGATTGTGACTGACGTAAAAAAACTGATATGTGAAAGAGGCCTTAGTTGATTATTTTTAAGCAGGAGTGGGTGATAAATACAGAAATGGTTATGTGTTTCTATTAAACCTTTTCTCTGATTGTTCCACTTCTGACTTTGACTTACAAATACTGATGTAAAATACTTGTCCTTGTATTTCACGTGAGGTTCTTCAGACAGTGGAATGTATATATTGATCAGGAATGACACAAGCATTATGCATTCTGATGAAATATTTGCTACTAGAAACAAAACTGATCAGCACCTCCTGGCAAAATGAGTCCAAAGCAATCTGCTGTGACTGCAAGAATATAAAAGTACAGCAGCAAATGACATTGAATATATGAATTTTGAGCTGCTTTTTTGCCACATAGATGATACTTAGTATTTGTACGTAGCACACAGTTGGGCCAATTCATGTGTGCTCATCTGACACGAGGCCTACCCCTTAGGCTACTTTCACACATCTGTTTTTCTTGGATCCGGCTATTTTTAGAAAAAACGGATCCGGCGTAAATTTTGGAGAACTGTAGAAACGGATCCGGTTTTCTGCTGGATCCGTCTAGCAGGTTATATCTGTTTCCTGGGGGCTGGCCAATTGGATCTGAGCATGCGCAGACTTAAAAAAATCAGATCCGGTGGCTGGATCCGTCTTTTTCTGGATCCGGCGCCCATAGACTTTCATTGTGGCAAAAAAACGGAAGCGTCGGATCCGGTGCTTCCGACTTTTTCGCCGGAGACAAAAAATGTTACAGTAACCGTTTTTTCCAGACGCCGGAATGAGACAAATAGCTGGATCCGGCAAAAAACGGACAAACCGCAATGCCATCCGGCGCTAATACAAGTCAATGGGGAAAAACCGGATCCGGCATTGCATTTCGCCGGATCCGGTTTTACAAAATAAAGCCTGATCTCGCCTGACGGCGCAAAACGGATGTGTGAAAGAGGCCTTAGATTGCAGCCAGTGCTAACTTGTTGATCTATTTGGATGCTGAGACCAAAATAAGGAGCGATATGCATCTTCAATTCAGCAGAATAGCAATAGATGAATATCTCTGCCACTGGACCTTTGCTGATGAAAATTTCTCATGTAAAAAGTTTTATCAAAAGTAAAGTTGTATATTTGCAGTTCCATCTATATGTTACCATAATTCTATATCTTTTCCTCTCATTTCTAGACAGTTTTGTTGCTGTTTACTTGCCGGAGCAATTTCTACATTTGATAAACACAAAACATCCAGACATGATGTGTTATCATTTCTTTCTAGCAGGTAAGTGCCTTGTTATGTGCCTCACCTCAAACCTGTCAGGGTATTATGAGGATGTCCTATGTCTGCTACGTCTGATTTCCAGTGGTCAGATTGCTGTGGATCTTGCCGATCACTAGAATGAAGTGGCACTGGTAGGGGTATAGCTTTATGACTTAGTTCAATAGCTAAGCCAGCCCCTTTTTCTTTCCTTGTAAGGCTGGGGTCACACTGCGTTAATGCAGTCAGTTCAGCGCATAGCGTTGACGGACTGCGTTAACGCTATATTATAATGCGATCGCGTAATGCTATACCTCTAGCGCTGATGCTTCGTCTGCACTAGCGGTGACGGACTCTCGAATGCTGCAGCCCGCGTCCGAGGGTCCGTCACAGAATGACGGCATATCTTTAGCGCATGCCGATTATGGCCTGCGTTAGCGATGCGCCCCATAATGGGAGTGAATGGCTGCGTTAACGGATTGCGTTACATCGCGTTATGCTGCCGTGTAACGCAATCCGTTAAACGGACTTCATTAACACTGAGCCAGACGACAAGCAGGGGCATTTTTGTTTCTGCACTCTGCGTTTTACATTGAGTTTCCAAAGCTGTGAGCCTGAGTTTTGGAACACTTTCAGAGATCTCAAGTGCTACAAGTAGAAAAGTAACCACATGACTGCAGCTGTGACTAGCCAGCTCACTCCAGCTTTTGCTGTGCAACCGGAAATCACTTTCTCAAGAAATGTCTATGGGGCGCAAAACGAGGCCCTCCTAGACATGCATTGAGAGAGGTAGTAATATTCCACTGTGAGATCTGGCGCACAAAAGCTGCAGTCAGAGGATGAAGGCAAAGAGGCCAGAGTGGCGCTGTAAATGATAGAAACAGCCACTGCTAAGTATTTGAATGCATACACTGAACATACAATACTGATAGAAAGCCTATAGTGAAATTAAAAAAATGTAAAACCCCCCACTGTAATGGTCCTTTAATGATTATCCTGAAAGCAAAAGGTTTATAAATTATTACCTATTTTAATGATTTACATGACCTGAAGAGGACACGCTAGTTTCTCGTGACTTGTCTGCTTTAGTGAATACTAGTGTGCTGGAACATTTTTTTTTTCTTAGAGCTCGGTATTTAGCCAGAGGTGTATCTAGGTTTTACAGCACCCGGGGCAAGAATTCAGTTTGCACCGCTCTCCCTAAGCACATATGTGATTTGCACGTTTACAGTCATGTGCTGACTAGCTTCTCTTCCTAATTTTCTCAATGTTTAGTGAAAAACTGAGAGAAGCAGGCAGAAAAGCTTGTTATGATGTGACTATAAGTATGAGTGAAAATAGTAAAATCTCATATGAGTGAAGTGGCTGGAACTTACAAGCAGAGCTAAATCCTGATAGTGAGTATATTACACGCTGTTAGGATTGGCATGCTAGAGTGTTTCATTTTATAATTAAAGGGCTTTTCCAGGTTCCAGATAAGTCTCCAGTTACTCTAGGTGACTGCAGGCTTCTGAATTCTCACAGTGCATGCACTGCACACTTTTAGGATTCTCCCTTGGAAGGTCATGTGAGCAAAAGTATGCGATTTGTATACTTCTGGCCATGTTCCGACTAGATATGTCCTGCCTCGCACAATTCATTATTATTGAGTGAGGCTACGCATGTCTAGTCTGCACATGATTGCATGTATACAAATTGCATTCTTGCGGGGGGGGCGTGGCTATGTAGCGAGCAGGAGAGGACGCTCCTGGGAGAGCTCCTCAGAATCCTGAGAAATCCTGGTATCTGGACCCTTTTTTGTGCGACTTACCTGTTGCCATCTGGACCCCCTGGACGTCGGGACCCCCCTGGTGCCCCGCAGAGGACGTGAGGTGGTTTCTGTAGGCTGGCGGCTGGGGAGACTGGAGCGGGCGGCTGATCCTGCTCCTCCACGAGGCGGTGGCCATCTTGGGTGCGCGGCCCTGCTGCTGAGAGCTGCGGCGCCGGTCCACACAGCTACACCGCAGGCAGTGAAGATATCGGCAGACAGAGGGGACACGCGGTAAGTGCCCTGAAAAATTGGGCCCTGCGTGTTATTTCCCCTCCATTAACTCCTCACTGCGCCGGCTGGCGCCATTACTGAGGGAGTCTCTGAGCACCCTCCCTCACTGCTGCTGTTTTTGTGGGGCTCACTCTCCCTCCCCTGGCTGCAAGGAACTCTCCTGGAATAGTGCTCACAATTGTATGTGGCCTCCTATCTGCAGCCTGAACTAGAATTATAACTATCTATTAATAACCCTGCTGTGATTGCCCTCTGTGGTGGGAAGTGTCCGGGGCACACATTTCTGTCTCACTGGATCATATTGCAATCAGTCATGAGTCGCTTTAAGGGACCAGGAGTGGCAGAAAAACTAAAAGAGTTTGTAAGACTCGATCCCTCCGAAAGTGCACGACCCCATAGAAATACCTCCTCTCAAGTTCAACGAAAAAATCGCCCTTCCGAGGGTGAGGAGGAGACAGAGCAGGAGGAGTTGACCCTTAAACAGGCGTCTGAGCAATTGATGCAGGCTATCTCTCTGACCAGGACATCCCTGACAGAGAAAATTGAGGATGTCTACACGGAGGTGGGGAGACTTCGTCAGGATATGCAAGCCATGAAGGGACGTATTACGGAGGTGGAGACGAGGGTGTTCAGGTTGGAGGATACCATTACACCTATAGAGGCCAAAGTAGCGAAGGTGGCGGGCTACATGAATGCTTGGAAGCAAAAGGCAGATGGCTTGGAAAATAAAATGTGTAGGAATAATATCCGCATTATTGGTCTGCCTGAACGCTCGGAAGGTCAGCATCCTGAGCAGTTTCTGGAGGGCTGGCTTAAGACCTCCCTGGGAGATGAATTCTCTTCAGTGTTCGCTTTTGAAAGAGCTCATAGGGTCCCTACAAAACCCCTGCCTACGGGGGCTCCGTCTCGGCCTTTCCTGGCATGCCTGCTCAATTGTAAGGACAGAGACACCATTCTGCGTCTTGCACGACTAAAAAGTCCCATCAAGTTCAATAATGCTGTCATCTCTATCTTTCCGGACTTTTCCATGGAACTACAGAAGCAACGGGCACAATTCATCGAGGTTAAGAAACGGCTCAGGGACAGAAACATTGTGTACTCGATGATATACCCGGCCCGGCTCCGGGTTCACGGAGGTACCTCCGTGTTTTTCACGGATCCAGCAGAGGCGACTGAGTGGCTGCGGTCCCATGGGGGGTCCCCTGCGAAGGAATCCTAATGTGATGGCTGTTAATTTGGATCCTTTCAGTTACATGTCTATTTGGAGCTCTTTCGGTGAGTATCCAGTTACCAACAATACCGGACGCTGTGCTCAGTGATGGTATCCCCTTCCTTATTTTTTTGATGGGGGAGTGAGCCTGTGCTCCTATATCACTAAGTTCTTGTTCTGTTTTTTCTTTTTCCAAGGTTTTAGTTTTTATAGTTATTTAGGTAAATGCGGCAGCCGATGCCAACTTTGTTCTCTTGGTGATATCTCTGCATTCTGTTCCGGTACCACTGTGCAATATATCCAGATGGGCGGGAATGGGTTCTGAGTAGAGTTGAGCGATACCGTCCGATACTTCAAAGTATCGTATCGGATGGTATCGGCCGATCTTTAAAAAAAAGTATCGGTATCGCCGATTCCGATACCGGAAGTCCCATTCTCAAGTCTATGGGACTTCCGGTATCGGAATAAGAAAAACCCTTTCCTGCCCTTGTACAGCCTCTCTGGGGTCTGTACGGGCCTTTTGGGGAGCTGTGCCGGCCTGCCAGGGGGTCTGTGCAGGCTCCGGTGGTCTGTGCCGGCCTGCCGGGGGGCTGTGCCGGCCTGCCGGTGGTCTGTGCAGGCTCCGGTGGGCTGTGCCGGCCTGCCGGGGGGCTGTGCCGGCCTGCCGGGCGGCTGTGCAGGCTCCAGGGGGCTGTGCCGGCCTGCCGGTGGTCTGTGCAGGCTCCGGGGGGCTGTGCCGGCCTGCCGGGGGGCTGTGCCGGCCTGCCGGTGGTCTGTGCAGGCTTCGGGGGTCTGTGCAGGCATCGTCCGATGGGACTACAAGTCCCATCGGGCGATGCCTGCTACCATGACAGTGATTGACACATTAGCCAATGATGGGACAGTACTAGTCCCATCATCCGGCTAATGTGTTGAATGTAAAAAAAAAAAAAAAAATTACATGCTACATACATACAACATGCATACTACATACATGCTACATTCATACTACATACTACATACATGCTACATTCATACTACATAAATACTACATGCAACATACATACTACATATATACTACATGCATGCTACATACATACTACATGCTACATACTACATATATACTACATGCATGCTACATACATACTACATGCTACATACATACTACATATATACTACATGCATGCTACATACATACTGCATGCTACATACATACTACATATATACTACATGCATGCTACATACATACTACATGCTACATACATACTACATATATACTACATGCATGCTACATACATACTACATGCTACATACATACTACATATATACTACATGCATGCTACATACATACCACATACATACTACATGCATGCTACATGCTACATACATACTACATATATACTACATGCATGCTACATACATACTACATGCTACATACATACCACATACATACTACATACATGCTACATGCTACATACATACTACATATATACTACATGCATGCTACATACATACTACATATATACTACATGCATGCTACATACATACTGCATGCTACATGCATGCTACATACATACTACATGCTACTTACATACCACATATATACTACATACATACAATACATTCATACAATACATACATAGACATACAGTACATATAACATAGAGTAACATACTTACCAATACTTGTCACATTGTTCCCCGAAGCCATTGTCTTTTCCGGAATAAATATTAACATAACAAACCACAAAAATACTCACCCACGATCCGAAGCAGTCCACGAGTGTGTCCCACGACGATCTTGGGTAGAGAACTGCAGCATCAGCTGATGCTGCCGTTCTCTACGGGCTGCAGGAATCCAATGACGGAAGGTAGGTATCCTTCCGCACTGTATTCCTCCGCCACTTAAAAAAAAAAGTCCCTAGTCTCACTTTATGCCATTGCTGTGTGGGAATTTCCCACGCAGCAATGGCATAAAGTGAGACTAGGGACTTTTTTTTTTTTTAAGTGGCGGAGGAATACAGTGCGGAAGGATACCTACCTTCCGTCATTGGATTCCTGCAGCCCGTAGAGAACGGCAGCATCATCTGATGCTGCAGTTCTCTACCCAAGATCGTCGTGGGACACACTCGTGGACTGCTTCGGATCGTGGGTGAGTATTTTTGTGGTTTGTTATGTTAATATTTATTCCGGAAAAGACAATGGCTTCGGGGAACAATGTGACAAGTATTGGTAAGTATGTTACTCTATGTTATATGTACTGTATGTCTATGTATGTATTGTATGAATGTATTGTATGTATGTAGTATATATGTGGTATGTATGTAGCATGTAGTATGTATGTAGCATGCATGTAGCATGCAGTATGTATGTAGCATGCATGTAGTATATATGTAGTATGTATGTAGCATGCATGTAGTATATATGTAGTATGTATGTAGCATGCATGTAGTATGTATGTGGTATGTATGTAGTATGTATGTAGCATGCATGTAGTATATATGTAGTATGTATGTAGCATGTAGCATGCATGTAGTATGTATGTGGTATGTATGTAGCATGTAGTATGTATGTAGCATGCATGTAGTATATATGTAGTATGTATGTAGCATGTAGTATGTATGTAGCATGCATGTAGTATATACTGTATGTAGCATGTATGTAGCATGTAGTATGTATGTAGCATGCATGTAGTATATATGTAGTATGTATGTAGTATGTAGTATGTATGTAGTATGTATGTGGTATGTATGTAGCATGCATGTAGTATGTATGTAGCATGCATGTAGTATGTATGTAGCATGCATGTAGTATGTATGTAGCATGCATGTAGTATGTATGTAGCCTGCATGTAGTATGTATGTAGCATGCATGTAGTATGTATGTAGCATGCATGTAGTATGTATGTAGTATGTATGTAGTATGTAGCATGTATGTAGCATGCATGTAGTATATATGTATGTATGTAGTATGTATGTGGTATGTATGTAGCATGTAGTATGTATGTAGCATGCATGTAGTATGTATGTAGCATGCATGTAGTATGTATGTAGTATGTATGTAGCATGCAGTATGTATGTAGCATGTATGTAGTATGTATGTAGTATATATGTAGTATGTATGTAGCATGTAGTATGTATGTAGCATGCATGTAGTATGTATGTAGTATTTTTTTTTTTTTTTTTTTTTTTTTTTTTTAACATTTAACACATTAGCCGGATGATGGGACTACTACTGTCCCATCATTGGCTAATGTGTCAATCACTGTCATGGTAGCAGGCATCGCCCGATGGGACTTGTAGTCCCATCGGACGATGCTTGCACAGACCCCCGGACATCAGCACAGCCCCCCGGCAGGCCGGCACAGCCCCCCGGCAGGCCGGCACAGACCCCCACAGGGTGCACAGACCACCGGCAGGCCGGCACAGCCCCCCGGCAGGCCGGTACAGACCCCGGGCAGTCCACACAGCCCCCCCGGCAGGCCGGCACAGCCCCCCGGCAGGCCGGCAGAGACCCCCGGAAGGCCCGAAATGACGGCGCATCATGATGCGCACACACCGCGCATCATGATGACGTCAGTCTGTCAATCAACTTTGAACTTCCGATTCCGATGCCGAATTCCGATATTGAAAAAATATCGGAAGTCGGTATCGGAATTCCGATACAGCAAGTATCGGCCGATACCCGATACTTGCGGTATCGGAATGCTCAACACTAGTTCTGCGTTGATTTGTATGACCTGGAATGTAAGAGGCATAAAAACCCCCCGAAAGAAAATTAAGGTGTTCTCACAAATTAGACAATATCGCCCTCATATTGTGGCTTTGGTTGAGACGCACCTGACCAGGTATACGGTTCAGTGGGTGCAAAATCCATGGGTACAGTGGTTTATACATGCTTTTCACACCAGCTATTCGAGGGGAGTCTCACTGTTGATACATAGGGATGTTCGGTGGGAGACCAGGGAGGCCCGGAAAGATCCTGAGGGATGGTTTGTGTTTGTACATGCGTTAATTAACTCTCAGAAATATGTTGTTCTGTGTATTTACAACCCTCCCCCCAGCGAATATGTCAATTATCCAGAAGGCATCGAGTTTTGACCAGAATTACCCGGATACCCGGATGCTCACGTCATTTGTATGGGAGATTTTAATTTGGTTATGAATAATCATCTGGATAAGTTGAGACTAGGCGATTGAGTACAGAGTGGGCCGCCCCCCCCCCACGGGTTGCATCCCAGCTATCACAATTTATGTCGGGCAGCGGGTGGCTGGATCTATGGAGAATACGCCATCCTGAGACGAGGGAGTATACTTCCCATTCCTCCACTAAACGCTCTCTGTCTCGCATAGACTACATTTTTGGATCCAGCAGCCTGGCGACATGGGCAGATGATATTGAACATGGTAGTAGGGGGATTTCAGACCATAGTCCGGTTGTTATTAAATTTAAATAAGGCCCATCGACAAATAGGATAACATGGAAATTGAACCCTTTTTAGCTGAAGTTGATAAAATCGCCTGATAGAACGATAGATCAGTTACGTTGCTTCGTCACGTCCCACCCTGAACCCCGAAATGTTAATTTATTTTGGGACGCTCTTAAAGCTTCTCTGAGGGATTGTTTATCCTCTACGATCTCTTATATTAAACGAGTGACATCGGAGGAGGATGGCGAGATGGAGCGACGTCTGAAAGATTCGGAGGCAGCCTATATATCTCATCAAACCAATAGTAATAGGGTGGAGTGGTTGACTGCTCAAAGGTTACATATTCAATATATTGACACTAAAACTATACGTAAACTATTTTTTACCAGACAATCTTATTTTGAGATGGGGAATCAGGCTAGTAAATTTTTGGCTTATTTGGTGCGACAGCATAATACAACTAACACAATTCTACAGGTACGCAACTCGGATGGTACTCTGGTTTCTTCAACTGAGGAAATACTGAAATGTTTTTCTGATTATTATAGTTCATTGTATAACTCTAAGACTGATGTGGATGGCCCGGGGTGTCTAAATTATCTGTCAGACATAGAGTTTCCCACACTGAGTCCTTCCCAGCGGGACTTCATGGATGCTGAATTTACCCTGGAGGAGGTGGAGGATGCCATAAGGGATATGGCCTCTGGGAAGGCCCCTGGGCCGGATGGATTCCCTGTCGAACTGTATAGGAAATACCAGGAGATACTGGCGCCTCTTTTGTTGACAGTGTTTCATGGGATTTGGGAGGGGGGATGCATGCCGGAATCCTTCTATGAGGCTAATATAATAGTTCTTAAAAAGGAGGGGAAGGACCCTTTAGATTGTGGATCTTATTGGCCCATATCATTGGTAAATGTGGATTATAAGATTTTTACAAAAATTTTGGCCAAAAGGTTGAACTCAGTCATATTAGCTCTCATACACTCTGACCAAACTGGCTTTATGCCTGGTAAGATCACCTCCATCAATATTAGACGAGTCCAGTCAGTGGTCCAATATAGCTCCGGTGCCGGATAATGAATGGGCATTGGAATCGCTGGATGCGGCCAAGGCCTTTGAGTCTCTTAAGTGGCCTTTTCTCCGTGCATGTTTGCAGATTCGATGATAGATTCCAAAAATGGGTCAGTATTTTATACATGAAGCCTAAGGCCCGGGTCATCGTAAATAATTCCATATCTGAGCCTTTTTCATTACATAGGGGAACTCGTCAGGGGTGTCCCCTTTCCCCGGCCCTTTTTCTCTTGCTATTGAATCACTGGCTGTTCGTATAAGATCTTCCCCTAATATTGCTGGTATAGAGATAGCGGGTCGGACAGACACCATAGGCCTATATGCTGACGATATGGTGATATTTATGGACAAAGCGGGGGAAACCCTAACAAGAGTAATCACTATTATAAATAAATTCGGTAAATATTCTGGACTATATTTAAATTGGGAGAAATCTGCTTTTGATGCCTCTTTCCCATGCTTCAATGCCACGGCTTGAGACGCTCTCCCTGCTACCCATTGTAACCAGTTTTAAGTACCTGGGTGTCCATTTTTCTCAAGACAGTAAATTTGATTTGCAACTTAATATATATCCCCTACAGGAGATGGTTAAAGTCAAATTTGCCATCTGGGGTAAACTTCCACTGTCTGTGGCCGGACGTATTAATTTAATTAAAATTATATTACTCCCCAAGCTTAGCTACTTTATCCAACATAGTGCTATAGTGGTGCCCAGATCCTTTTTTGCTAATTTGAATTCCCAGATGACATCTTTTATATGGGGGAAAACTAGGCCCAAACTTAAACTAACCACTTTGCAGAGACCCAAAAGGGGAGGGGGGGGGAAGCGTTGCCCAATTTCTTTCTGTATTATTTTTCTGGGCAGGCCAAAGCCATAAGCACATGGATGCCCGGCGGTCACCTCCCTAATTCTGAAAACCATCTACTTCGTGCCGCACAAACTCCAGAAGACTGGAGAAGAGCAAATGTTGTTCCTATCTTCAAAAAGGGGAAGAAGGTGGACCCAGGCAACTATAGGCTGGTGAGTCTGACTTCTATACCAGGAAAGATCTTTGAACAAATTATTAAACAACATGTATGTCAGTACCTGGATAAGAATGAAGTGATTAAACAGAGTCAGCATGGGTTTGTAACTATTAAGTCATGTCAGACTAACTTAATTTCCTTCTATGACGGAATCACTGATTGGGTGGATCAAGGAAATGGTGTAGACATAGTATATCTTGACTTCAGCAAAGCATTTGACTAAGTATCTCATACAATCCTTATTGAAAAAATGACTAAGTATGGAATGGACAAGGCAACTGTTAGGTGGATTCATAACTGGCTTAGTGATCGGACTCAAAGAGTGGTCGTAAATGGCTGCACATCCAGTTGGAAGAATGTCTCAAGTGGGGTACCACAGGGCTCTGTCCTGGGCCCTGTATTGTTCAACATCTTTATCAATGATTTAGATGAAGGAATTGAGGGTAAACTGATTAAATTTGCTGATGACACAAAGCTAGGAGGGATAGCTAATACTAGAGAAGAGAGAGAGAGGATTCAAAAAGATATAAATAAACTGGAGAAGTGGGCAGCAACTAACAGAATGGTTTTTAACAGGGAAAAATGCAAAGTACTACATCTGGGCAATAAAAATGAAAAATGCATATACAGAATGGGAGGAATAGGGCTAAGCATCAGCACTTGTGAAAAAGACTTGGGTATACTAATAGATCACAGACTGAATATGAGTCAACAGTGTGATGCAGCAGCAAAAAAGGCAAATACAATTCTAGGATGTATTAACAGAAACATACAGTCTAGATCACGTGAAGTCATTATTTACCTCTACTCCTCTTTGGTCAGACCTCATCTGGAATATTTTGTCCAGTTTTGGGCACCACATTTTAAAAAAGACATCAACAAACTGGAGCAAGTTCAGAAAAGAGCTACCAGAATGGTGACCGGTCTGCAAACCCTGTCTTATGAGGAAAGGTTGCAGGATTTGGGAATGTTTAGTTTGCAAAAGAGAAGACTGAGAGGAGACTTAATAGCTGTCTACAAATATCTAAAGGGCTGTCACATTGTAGAAGGATCAACTTTATTCTCATTTGCACAAGGAAAGACTAGAAGCAATGGAATGAAACTGAATGGGAGGAGATACAGTTTAGATATTAGAAAAACTTTTTGACAGAGTGATCAATGAGTGGAACAAGCTGCCACGAGAAGTGGTGAGTTCTCCTTCAATGGAAGTCTTCAAACAGAGGCTGGACAGACATCTGACTGGGATGATTTAGCGAATCCTGCTTTGAGCAGGGGGTTGGACCAGATGGCCCAGGAGGTCCCTTCCAACTCTACGATTCTATGAACTAGTTGCCCGTTGGGATTTTTGGAAATGAGGAAAACAAATGTCTCGCAACTGTTGCCCCTGCTTCGTCTGGCACAATCAATATGGAAACAGATTAAAAGGGTGGTTAGATTTGAGGATATTGTAGCTGAAATGCCCCTATGGAATAATGGTTACCTTCCGGCGTTACTTGAACATCCATCTGCCGAGTTTTGGACTCAGTATAGTGTCTCTACGATAGGTGATCTATATGATCATGGAACTTTGATCTCTTTTGAACAATTACAAGTTAATCGCAGTGTCCCGAGGTCTCAGTTCTTTCGTTAGTTACAACTAAGGTCAGCGTTTCAATCGCACATGAGAAGTATAGGTATAGATAACGCTATTTCATCTCTACCCTCGATAGGGATCCTTAAATCACAGGGCCCCCAGGGTCTCATATCTTCTTTATATACATATATGTTGTCAGTAGGGACAGAGTCTACCATAGACTCCGTTAGGAAGAAGTGGGAAAGGCTCATCCCAGATACACGAGGAGAGGAATGGGAAGAAATTCTAGAGTCATCAATCAGAGTATCTCCATCTGTTAATAACAGGATGATACAATTATATATTATAAATCAATCTTACTTGACTCCAACTTGACTCTTTAAGATGGGCTGATACCAATCCTCGGAGTGTTTGAGATGTCATTCAATAGATGCAGACTTTATCCATATGATTTGGTGTTGTCCTATTGTTGTACAATATTGGAGGGAGGTGACATCATTATTGACATCTCTGGTATAAATTCCTGTTCACTTTGAGCCGCTGGTCTGTCTATTTGGAGTATGGGATGAGGAGACATGGGGTCAATATGTTGGGATTTTCCGAAGGGAGACACTGTTTATGGCACAAAAGGTATTGGCATTGCGGTGGATGGGGAGTTCATCTCCCTCCCCTCTCTCGGGTCCTTGATCAGTTTGGTGAACTCGATTATTCCATATGAACGCACGTTATATCAAAACAGATGGTGCCCAGGTAAATTCGAAAAGATATGGGAGAGGTGGAATTCCTCTCACCTCACTTTGTAGAGTGAAGATGTCACATAATAATCAGCTAATTGTGTGGAAGTAGGCTGCGGAATAGTTTTTGTTCTTGTAGATGTAGGTGCGGTTTAGAAGTTAGGTAGATCTCATCACTGAAATAGTAACACAAGGCCATTGTGATTTAATTGACATTATGTTTTGCTTTATTTGTATGCAACTGGTATTTACATTTTGCTTTGCATTTTAATGTCGTGTGGATGAACTCTTTATGCATCAAATGGCCAAGTTCTCCAAAAATATGACATAGTTGTCATGGGAGATTTCAACTATCCAGACATTTGTTGGGAATCTCTCTCAGGCAAAACTAACAGGTCAAGGAAATTCTTATCCTCTCTTGCTGACAACTTTATCTTCCAAAAGGTAGGGGAGAAAACAAGGGGAACTGCTACCTTGGATCTAATCCTTATAAACAGGGAGGAAATGGTTGAGGAGGTAAAAGTGGCTGGAACCCTAGGAGGTAGCGACCATGCTATTTTAGAATTTTGGATAACTAGAGGCGGAAGACCTGTGAAGACTCAGACGTCAAGGTTAGATTTCAGAAAGGCAGATTTTAAGGGATTCAGAAAGATAATTGGAGGGATCCAATTGCTGGATATCCTTAAAGACAAAAATGTCCAGGAAGGATGGGAAATCTTGAAAAATGAAATTCTCAAAGCACAGTTGTTAACAATTCCGAAAAGAGGGAAGAATAGGAAGCATTTAAGGAAACCAGGATGGGTGAACACAGAACTTAAGCACATGCTAAAAAGGAAGAAAAAAATGTTTATAAAATGGAAAGAGGGAGGCATATCTAAAGAAGAATATAATGCTGTCTGCAGAATCTGCAGGGCACAAATCAGATTATCTAAAGCTGAAAATGAATTGAGGCTTGCAAGAGATGTCAAAAGCAATAATAAAGGATTTTGGGGATATGTCAAAAGTAAAAGAAAAGTCAAAGATGCTATAGGATTTTTACAGGATGAAAATGATGAAATGGTAAGACAGGATGTTGAGAAGGCTGAACTTTTAAATTCCTATTTCGCATCTGTTTTCTCTCAGAAAGGAAATGTAACACCAACTGTTATTCACTGTCCTATTAAGGGAATAGAAGAATCCAGGATATCTATAAACAGAAAGATAGTGAGGAAACACTTAGCTAACCTAAATGAATTCAAGTCTCCAGGTCCAGATGAATTACACCCCAGAGTACTGAAGGAGATAGCAGAAGAAATTTCTGAACCACTCTCCATAATCTTTGAAAATTCTTGGAGAACAGGAGAAGTGCCAGAAGACTGGAGAAGAGCAAATGTTGTTCCTATCTTCAAAAAGGGGAAGAAGGTGGACCCAGGCAACTATAGGCCGGTGAGTCTGACTTCTATACCAGGAAAGATCTTTGAACAAATTATTAAACAACATGTAAGTCAATACCTGGATAAGAATGAAGTGATCAAACAGAGTCAGCATGGGTTTGTAACTAATAAGTCATGTCAGACTAACTTAATTTCCTTCTATGACGGTATCACTGATTGGGTGGATCAAGGAAATGCTGTAGATATAGTATATCTTGACTTCAGCAAAGCATTTGACAAAGTCTCTCATACAATCCTTATTGAAAAAATGACTAAGTATGGAATGGACAAGGCAACTGTTAGGTGGATTCATAGCTGGCTTAGTGATCGGACCCAAAGAGTGGTCGTAAATGGCTGCACATCCAGTTGGAAGAATGTCTCAAGTGGGGTACCACAGGGCTCTGTCCTGGGCCCTGTATTGTTCAACATCTTTATCAATGATTTAGATGAAGGAATTGAGGGTAAACTGATTAAATTTGCTGATGACACAAAGCTAGGAGGGATAGCTAATACTAGAGAAGAGAGAGAGAGGATTCAAAAAGATTTAAATAAACTGGAGAAGTGGGCAGTAACTAACAGAATGGTTTTTAACAGGGAGAAATGCAAAGTACTACATCTGGGCAATAAAAATGAAAAAAGCATATATAGAATGGGAGGAATAGGGCTAAGTGACAGCACATCTGAAAAAGACTTGGGTATACTAATAGATCACAGACTGAATATGAGTCAACAGTGTGATGCAGCAGCAAAAAAGGCAAATGCAGTTCTAGGATGTATTAACAGAAGCATACAGTCTAGATCACGTGAAGTCATTATTTCCCTCTACTCCTCTTTGGTCAGACCTCATCTGGAATATTGTGTCCAGTTTTGGGCACCACATTTTAAAAAAGACATCAACAAACTGGAGCAAGTTCAGAAAAGAGCGACCAGAATGGTGACCGGTCTGCAAACCCTATCTTATGAGGAAAGGTTGCAGGATTTGGGAATGTTTAGTTTGCAAAAGAGAAGACTGAGAGGAGACTTAATTGCTGTCTACAAATATCTAAAGGGCTGTCACATTGTAGAAGGATCAACTTTATTCTCATTTGCACAAGGAAAGACTAGTAGCAATGGGATGAAACTGAATGGGAGGAGACACAGATTAGATATTAGAAAAAACTTTTTGACAGTTAGAGTGATCAATGAGTGGAACAGGCTGCCACGAGAAGTGGTGAGTTCTCCTTCAATGGAAGTCTTCAAACAGAGGCTGGACAGACATCTGACTGGGATGATTTAGCGAATCCTGCTTTGAGCAGGGGGTTGGACCAGATGGCCCAGGAGGTCCCTTCCAACTCTACGATTCTATGATTCTATGATTCTATGAAACATATGTATATTTTATATTATGCTCAACATTATATACCAGTATGTATGCTGTACACTTGTTTATGGTTTAATAAACGAATTTAAAAAAAAAAATTGCATTCTTACAGTTTTGTAACCTCCCACTCTCACTGCCTGTAGCAGGGAATCCTGACAGTGTGCTCTGTGTGCTGTGAGAATTCAGAAATCTGCAGTCACATAGAAAGACTGCAGACTCATCACAGACTTGGACAAACCCTTTTAATGCTCCTAATATAAATACAAACATAGTAACCCTAAACTTGTAAGACAGCACAGCACTTATTAGCTTAGCCATGTTTAACGTAATCTTACAATTTATGGATTGTTACATGTGTACAGGATCAGAACCATTAACAGCACAAAAACCCATCACCAGAACAACCAGCAGTGCACAAATTTATCATCAGAGCCACTAGCAGTACAGAAATTCATAATCTGAACCATCATTAGTACAGAAATGCATTCGTACATCAGTACAGAAACGCAGCCTAAAACCCCTCATCAGAACAGGTATACATCACCAGGACCACAATCAGTACATGAATACATAACTAGGATCATAATCAGTACATGGTACATCAATTGTAATTTCAGGTCAGACTCATATACATTTGTATTGCATGAACCTACAACTTCCACTACATCTTTAGCAACAACACCCAGTATCTCATAAACATTGTTATCAGTTATCATCAGACTGTGAACCATACAGTACTAATGAGTGTTAGCCAGTATCACCAAAAAAAATTACATGCAGGTACCTTATAGATGATGTTGTGTCTGATTGGAGTCATTCTCTTTCTTTTCTTCTTCTCTGGTCTTGTGCTGCACATCCCCACATGGTACCCTTAAAAATAGCAGCATCATTATAGTGCTAAGGTATGCCAAAATATCTGCCCTATGCTGGGCCCTTGAATAAATAAATGTTCATCGCTATATTCCCTGCACAAAATATGACCCACATAATGTCCCTCTTATGGTACATGCCCTTCATACTGCCACTTCCTTTCCATACTGGGTTCCCCGTTTTGTGTCCACACCCACCCCCTCCCCGCTTCCCAAACTGTGTCCTCAAATCTCCCCTACCCCACCCGTTGCAATAAATTTTCGGTGTCTTACTGGGGGGTTACTGGCAATAGCAATAACTTTCCCCTTTTCACATGTAAAGCGCCATGGAATAAATGGTGCTATATAAATGCATAATAATAGTAATAATACAGCTCGTCATTTTATTCATATATTACCAAGAGGAATAATCAGAGGATGACACTATACAAAAACAAGATGTGAGCAGAAATTATTAAAAACTGCTTTGCTATAAAGTTAGTATTTTGGGAACTAATAAACTGTAATTGTCTTCTCTAGCTGCAGATGCCCGAATTAGTGGTATGTGCTGCGATTGTCCCTTGCAGACAGTTCTGAAAACTAATGTGCTAGAATGCTGTACAGGAATTCTGTTCTCAGTGTCTATAAACCAAGCACAACTTCTGAAGTTCCTGGCAGAAAGCAAACGGGACTGTGAGCGCTTGGCAGGGATCCACTGCTTTCTGTTACACCTGAACACTCGGCCACAAGAGGAGACTCAGGTAATAATAATACCGGAGGGGATCAGTTACCTAAATGTGGAAAATTCACAATATATTCATGACCATTCTATGGATAGATGACTTGTTTTGAAACTTTTCTTTTCTGTAGCACTATACATGTGATCTTTTCTGTGTTCCAGCTTATTGAATGGATCTGTGACAACCTGTCAACGTGTTCCTCATTTGACCCAATACAGGAATTTATCATTGGTATGTATTTAATTTTGGGGTATTTATTTTGTTGGCTACTTATTCCCCTGTCATTTTACAAACCGCAAAAAAAAGGTTGACTTGGACTTGAAAGGAGTCTGTCAAAAGGTTTCTGCTACCCCATCTGGGAACAGCTTGATTTAGGTACAGAAACCCTGATTCCAGTGATGTGTAATGTACTGGGCTGTTTGCTGCAGTTTTGATGAAATCATTGTTTTATCTTCTGAAGCTCTACCAAGTCTCTGCTGAGATTCCACATAACTTTTCACTTTCTGTGTCCACTGTGTATAGGCAGAAAGCTGCCAATCAGTGTGTGTGTGGGGGGTGTTATACAGAGACTATGAATATGAAAGACTACATAACAGTATGTTTACCATACCACTATTGATTATCTCCTGCTGATTAAAACTGATTTTATCAAAACTACAGCAATCAGCCCAGTAAGTGATTCATCTCTGGAATCAGGATCTCTGTCTTTACCTTATGCTGCGCTCAGATTAGGAGGCAAAAACTCAGGGAGATATTACCAAAATGAACATATGCACATTATATATTAGAAGGCTCTAAATGTAATTCATTCTGCACTTTAGCTTCCTTACACAGGCACATGAGCTTGGAAGCGATGTCCCTTGATAAACTGTTGCCTTACACTTCAGTTCCTTTTTGGAGTCAGGTAAGATTATCAATAAAACTAATTAATCACAGTTAAAATCAATTACCTTAGACATAAGTCGTAGTGCAGAACATTTACTGCATTGCCTATCCGCAGCTATTATTGTGCTTGCAAACAGTAAAAACCTTTGTATGTACTTTGTTTTTCTTATTACTCAATAATCTGTTTGATTAATGGCTGTTTGAACTGTAACGTTCCTTTTTCACCATATGTCTGTGTTTTTGCGTGCACTACTAACAATTTTGTGTTAATTTTAAGGATATGGACTGTGTGTCTTGTACAAACGACATAACGGATATGCCAATTCTGAAGGTAAGGCCAGTGTCTTCTTGGTCCGTTTTTGTTACTTAACATATTACACGTAGCATGATTCTGATGTTGGCCAGGAAGATGTGTGGGCCATCCCATGGTCTTCATTTTTTGATGGCCCATTTTGTAGCATGAGCTACTTTTTCACTTTTAACTATACATGTAGGTTTTGGTTCAGTTTCTGTTAGGCCAAACCAAGACTGGAGCATGAATAAATAAAAAAACTTAAAATAAGGGCTTATATTATATAAGAAACAAAGTCCGCATTCATAAATTGTCACAATTCTGCTTATTTTTCTTACCCCCAGACTTGAATCTTCACGCCTCACTTCTACTCTCCAACACAATCACAATAGGTGATGGAACTATACAATGACCTTTGTCCCCATCAAGGACCGTACCCCAAAACTCTCCTATAGAAGGCAGAATGAGCTCCATGCTTTTGCTTGCTATTGTCCATGTGCCTGCCATAAAGTATATCTATAATTGCTGCCAACAAAGTATAGCAAAAAGATGTCTGCCCCAAAAATCGTGTGAAAAAATAAATAAAATAAAAATGGAAAATAAATATAGATTGGAAAGAAAGCTCATTTATCATAATTTGATTTTCAGTTTTAGAAATTGTATACCTGATAAATGATTAAATTTTCTGACAATAATCAGCTGAGAACATAAATGTAATTATGGAAAATATAAAGAAAGATTACTACATACAGAAATAATTTTGTCCTCAACTGCACTAGATTTTTGAGTTCATCTTTGCAGCCTTGTGTTTTTGTCTTTTTTTCTTCTCTACAGATTGGAACATTTAAAGGTTTTTGGGAAAAATTTCATTCTGAACTGGAATACATGAAACAGGCCCAGCAACGTTTTCTGTACAGTAACCACACGCAGAGGAGGGATTGGTGCAGACTGATCTCTGAAGTGGTAAGCTGTGCCCTCCATTTATATGGATTGGAATTAATCACCTTGATGGTACACTTAATGATGCACCTGACCTGTCACACACAGTGGCATCACATTGTGTACTTTTTTTTAATATTTTTCCTTTTTCACTGTGGCACTGGGGTTCTCATTTCCACAATCTAGGGCACGAAAGGAGACATTCCAATGAGAACAGGTGTCATGTCTAGGATTCTAACCTCTGCAGATAGGCAGGTATATGGAGTAAGGAGTAATCATGTACTTGGAAAGCAATAAAAAATGTAAAATCAATGAATAAAATAAAAGATTAGAAAAGATGTTTTACTAGCTATTTTTTTAATTAAGTATTCTTGCGTTCCATAAGGCTAAAACATTCAATAAAATACCGTAGTCTAAATTCTGATTAGAGATCTTGTGTAGCGCTTATGCATGGCTAACCTTTCCTCTCCATGCATGGATGCGAACATACTCACAGCCCCGGCCACACGGCTTGGTTCCCATCAGACGATCTGCCTCTGTCCATTCACTGTGTTCTCGGCGACACGCACTGTTCTTAAAGGAGCAATGCAAGCACTTGCTAAGATCCCCCCAGCCAATTGCTGGGAGGGATCCTGTATAAAAGGCAGTGAATTGTTAGATCCCCTGGTCCTTGTTTGGCCAGTGCCTGAAACCTAAATCCCTGGTCCTTGTGCTGCTAGGTCCTGAACCTGAACCCCAGGTCCTCATGTGGCCGGGACCTGAACCTCAGCCCCCTTGGTCCTTGTGCGGCCAGGCCCTGAACCTGAACCTTTGGTCCTTGTGCAGCTGGGTCCTGAACTTGAACCCCCATTCCTTGTACGGCCGGGTCCTGAACCCCCTGGTGCAGCCAGGTTCTGAATCTGAACCCCTGGTTCTTTTGCGGCCAGGTCCTGAACCCGAACCCCCGGTCCTTGTGTGGCCAGTGCCTGAACATGCTCCCCTGGTCCGTATGTGGCCAACCCCTGAACCTGCTCTCCTGGTCTGTGTGTGGCTAGTGCTAGACCCAAACCCCTGGATCTTGTTCACCCAGTCCCTGTAGTCCATATCAGTATCTGTCCTCGCCTATGAGTAGTCTGAACAGAGCCTAAGTCCGAGTCTGTGTTGGTGAACCTGACCCTGGGGTCAGCAACCGCAGTATCAGGCACTGCCTAGGCAAGCCCGGCTCTGTGACATGGTGGGTCCATGAATCACGTGTTAGCTGCGGGCGTGACGTCTTGCATTCAATCTTCATACTTCAAGAAAATAGTTTATTACTTACAGTATTGATTTTTTAAATTTTACATTTGGTTCTCAAAGAAGGAGCAAATGCAACTCTCTGCATTTCCCATACAGTTTCCTCTCCAGCTCAATTTCATGAAATCCATGTGTATTGTACTGTATAAGTTTACGTTTCTGTACAGAGCCTCCATTGCAGATTCCAGCATAGTTGAAAGAGTAGCGCAGCATGTAGTGCTGTTATTCCATCAGAATGACACCCACCATGATAGAACCCAAAGTCAATGGCCTATTGGTGTCTTATCATGTGATGGATCCAGCACTCAATTTTATTTGCCTTTATGACAAAACAGAAAATTGGAACTGACAACACAAGAACTCAGCTTGTGTTTATTCCGTTTTAACCATACAATTAATTTGTAAGAGCGATCATAACTTATAATATTTTTTTCATTTTTAAATTACCAGGATACAATCGAGAAGAGAAACGATATTTATCGACGGAATATACTTGAGAATGCTAAGAAGTACGTACAAGTGTATATCATAATGTTATGAACCTGAGCTATAACTGATTTTTTATTCAATTTTGGAAAACCTAATTACTGGGCCGTGGGTCACTAATTTGAACTTAGTATCTGGATAATTAGATTTTTTTTTAACTATAACTGATTCAGTAGAATTTAAATTGTATAGCAACAGGTCAGTTCTTAAATTATTCTAGATTTTTAGCATAATGGTGTAGGATTATGAAGTATTAGTGGTTTACATTGCTGTTCTGGGATCCATCTGCATGGAGTTTATATGTTCCCCCTGGTACGGGTCTCCTCTGGCTACCTTTTATTGCCTCCCTCACTCCAAAAATCTATCTAGGTGTGGCTGTTGAAATTGGCCATAAAGTGAAAATCCGATTATAATCCTCATTAGGTACAGATAGTGATGTGATTTGCTTACGGTTAAAGAAAAAGCAATTATATGGAAAGCAATGGACAGTAATATGTGTGTGTATAAAACAGAACAACAAAACGATGTAGCTTCATGATGATGAAATCAGCCATGTCAAAGCCCAATTATAAGATAAAATATCAATTAAGAATATGGTGAGGAAACTTGTACTGGAAACGCTAAGGAACTGATAGACTTAATGATTTTACCTACACAACACTATTCCAAACAATTATGAAAAGCAACAAAAGCGACCCTTTAGTCTGATCTAAAAATTCATATGAATGTACTGTAATGCTAAGTAAATTTACATGGTGACCTCCTTTTCATTCATTGTGCTGCCAATTCTTGCAATCCCCTTCTCTCCTCCATCCTGGCAGTGGCGCTATTCAGACTAACAATGCGCATATTCCATTGGTCGTCTTTGACACCTTCTGCTCTCTGGTTAGCTTGTGCTCCTCAAGTGAGCCGGGCTGGCCAATCAGAGAACAGGAGGAGTGCATTAGCAGTCTGAGTAGCACTGATGGTATACTGGAGATAAGAGTGTGAGAACTGGCGGCACAAAGAATGAAAAGGAGGGCACCTGCTACATTAAATTAGTATTCCCCTCATAATAAAGATTTTTACAGCAGATTGGAGGGTCTGTAAGAATTTTTTTTTTGTAGCAATATGGCTGCGTGAAAGTTTTTTATTTATAATATTACCATTTAGGATGCATATAATGTGCTGTATAAATGTTATACATTTTTCTGGTGACAGCGGGGGGAGCTGATGTGGTGGTTGTTTTCACAGCTTTCATCGTGCAGTATAAATGACACTTTAACTTTAATTCTGCAGATCAGTTTGATTAGAGGGAGACCAAATATTAAATTTATGGGTTTGTTGTGTGGGTTTTTTTTTTTTACTACTTTTCCACAATATAAACGCTTTTTATACGGCAGTCCAGTGTGCTTTTCCAAAGATACACAGTTGGTTTATTTATCTGTCAAACACGAAGGACATATGAGGACTTATGGGATTTTTTCATGACAAGTACCGTATTTTCCGGCGTATAAGACGACTTTTTATCCCCTGAAAATTTTCTCAAAAGTCGGAGGTCATCTTATATGCCAGGTGTCGTCTTTAGTGAAGCAAGCTGCAGGCGTCCGGGACACCCGTGGTATGGAAAAAAGAGAGAGCGGCTTGCTCCGCTTCACTGCAGTCCTCAGGAGTAGAGATGGGCGAACCCGAGCAGTAAAGTTCTGTACTGTTTCGGGTTCAGCTACCCGAACACCGGGTGTTTGTCGCGCTGTCATCCACATGAATGACAGCACGGCAAACACCGCTTCTGATCGGCGGTGAAATCCACCCCACCGGTCAGAGGGCCACGGTTCCCACGCTGTAAAAAGACAGCGTGAGCTCGCAGCTTTGATCGGAGGTATAAACTTTACCTCCGGTCACTGGTGTCAGCTGATGGGACAACCACTCCCATCATCCGACACCTACAGCCGCTAATAATATTGATAATAGTTTTTTAATCATTTAAATAAATAATTTAATAAAACAGTGAGGGATCCCCCTTCATTTTTGACAACCAGCCTTAAGCAGACAGCTGGGGGCTGATATTCTCAGGCTGGTAATGGGCCATGGATATTGGCCCCCCTAGCCTAAAAATAGCAGCCCGCAGCTGTCCAGAAAAGGCACATCTATTAGATGCGCCAATTGTGGCGCTTTGCCCGGCTCTTTCCACTTGCCCTGTAGCGGTGGCACGTGGGGTGATAGTTGTGGGGGTTGATGTCAGCTCATTCACCAGTGGTTTTCAGCCTGGACAGACTCATCTTGGCACCATCCAGGTTGAAAACTGTTTCTCCCCCAGACATGGATTACGGCATGGGACAGAACGACGGACAGGTATGGTATATTGTTGTTTTTTTTTAATTTACTTTTATTACAGGAGATTGAGGTCTTCGCTGGAATTGGGTATCAAACACTGGAAGAGGGGTAGTCTTATACGGCGAGTATATCACAAACTCTATATTTTAACTGGAAAAGTTGGGGGTCGTGTTACACGCCAGAAAATACAGTACTTTTCATGGGTACAATTGTTAGCGATGTAGAATCTTTTACACTTCTTAATCCACTTTTGGAAAACCAGGATGAAGAAACAAATCTTACTTTTGGCTCTAAATTTTTCCAATGTACGTATTGTGTGGCCTTTTACTTCTTAAGTACTGAGAATATTAATAGTTGTACATCTACTGTAATCATCCCTGCATGTATTCTGGACATTTGTTGAGTCAGTGACTGAAATGTCATCTGGTTAATGCACATTTTTGTATATTTAGAGATGGATATTAATGGCGTGTATGAACTCATCCCATCTAGTACTTTCAGTTTAGGAGATGCTGGAAATGTAGAATATTAATGGTAGAAAAAGCTTACAATATATATATTTTTTTCAATAAATATAACAGTAAGGGGGGTATAATGAATCCTTTTTTTCCTATTTCAGGTTTTATTTGTGGATGTTCAAAATATGTAAATGGTCCTAGCATTGAAGTGGTTAATTGGATCATTTATATTTGTGGCCTCACATGTCATAGATAGCCCTTGTACATTGCTTATTACATTGCTTTTTATTAAAATAATTGCTGGTTTCATCCTTTCAGAGTACTTCGAAATAGGGACTCAAGGACATACGGTAAGTAATGTGATCGGTCTTTGTTAGATACCGTACATTTCTGACGTTTATTATGGCAAAATAGAATATCTTCCTGTACTGGATCTAATGTGCAATAGACCTAAGCAATGACCAAAAAACTATTTTGAATGTATTTGTATTTATAATGTAAATTTGCTTTGTTAGCCTTCCCAAAAATGCTGTTTATGGATTGCAATTTGTTTGGATTCATGCTTACACAGTTGCAATCAAAATGTACAAACTTTGTCCTGTTTGCAATGAAACAAGAACAATTTTACAAAATGTGACAATGGGTTTCTCCAGATTCAGCACAAAACAGTTAATTACGTCAGTTTCCGAAAAAAAAGCAGCCATACTTACTAATGCCTTCTTACAATAATGATATACTGCGGTGGCTCAGTGATTCTTTGGGGCAACTTTGCTTCCCCTGGCACTGTAAACTTGCAGCATGTGGAGAGCAAGATGGATTCAATCAAATATTAGGAATCCTAAGAGAAAATGTTCTGTTTCTGATTTTCTAAATGAAAGCTGAAGCTTGGAAGACATTGGACCTTCCAAAAAGATAGTAATCCCAAACATACCTCAGTCCACCAAGATTTGGTTTCAGAAGTCTTGAAAGATTCACCTTCACCCAATTGAGTGGCCATCAGAATCACCTAAATTGAACCCATATAAAGATTTTTGGGGATTTCTGAAGAAGGCAATTGTAGCCCATAAACCCATAAATTTTAGTGAACTAGAGGTCATTACCCATGAGGAATGGACTAAGATTCCTCCTGAACTCTGTCAGACCCTGATGTCTGTTAAAGGGAATCTGTCACCCCATTTTTGGCCTAAAAGATGCGGCCACCGCCATCAGGGGCTTATCTACAGTATTCTGTAATGCTGTAGATAAGCCACCGATGTAACCTGAAAGATAAGAAAAACGAGTTAGATTATACTCACCGGGGGGCGCAGTCCGGTGTGGTGGGTGTCGCGGTCCTGTCTGGCGCCTCCCATCTTCTAGCGATGACGTCCTCCTCCTTTCTTCTGCCGCGGCTCCTGCGCAGGTGTACTATATCTGCCCTACTGAGGGCAGAGTAAAGTACTACAGTGCGCAGGCACCGGGAAAGGTCAGAGAGGTCCGGCGCTTGCTCACTGCAGTAGTTTACTCTGCCCTCAACAGGGCAGATAAAGTACGATTTTTTTTTATTCGGACTCCCATGACAGCACCACGAGAGAGGGGATCCGCCCTTCGGGAACAGGAAACCTACAGATACAAAAGGGCGGCACCTCTCCCACGCATCAGTTGGGTTCCTGTTCCTGAGGGGACGGGATCCTGCAGATGACCGGATCCCAGGCCGGCCGGCCGGTTCAGGTAGCGGGGGGTCTCCTACCCCGGCCTGGTGCGGAGCTCCTGGAAGATGCCATGGTGGCCCAGGATGGGTGGCACGGCAGTGGCGTAGACAGCAGGGAGCGGCGTCCGGAGGAGGTCCGTCTCCATAAGCAGACCGCGCCGGTGAGTATGCCCCCCGGGGACTCCCAGCTCCAGCGGTGCGATCGCGGTGGCGGGGGGGGGCGGCGCGGCTGCAGGGCGTTGGGGCCAGGGAGCGCTCCATAGTGCAGGGCCCGGGCGTTCCGCGTGACTTCTGGTTACGCCGGGAGTCGCGGTGACGTCAGGGGGCGGAGCCTCGGGGCGCTTCCGGGTCGGCGGCGCACTGCGCAGGCGCCGGAACCCAAGATGGCGGCGCCCATCGGGAGGACGCCGGTAGGCGCTGGTTCCCCTGCCAGAAGCGGCGCCAGCTGGGGGGGGGAGCCCTAGTAGAAGGGGGGGCGCGGCAGGAGATAGCTGCTGTCCGGAGGAGGGGTATATAGGCAGGACCCTAGATGGGTGCCTTGCCTTGGCCACATTATTGCAAGCAGTAATGGAGAGCGATCAGGAGCAGCAGCAAAAGCAGCAGCAAAAGCAGCAGCTACGGCAACAGCGACAATCTTCACTGCCGCCCCTGGATGACCTTAGGCAGGTCAAACAGAAGAAGAAAGAGGCCCGTGACAGTAAGGAGCGTCCGGGACGAAGTGACCAGTCCAGTCATAAGAGCTCCGCTAGGCGGACAGGAGCATTCTCCGGTACTTGATTGTGGCACTGGTAAGTGATCTTCGTGAATGTTCACTCAGTGACAGGGCCTCCTTCTGTGTTTTATTCTAGGGGAAGAAAGCTATGAGTAAAACCAGACACAGGGAATGCGCACTCTGTGCATGCCCGTTACCAGATTCATGCCCCAAAAAGTTATGTCCCCCTGTATCCAGCAGACAGTGGCGGAGGAGTCGCCTGCAGTAGCGGCGTGTTTAAGGGATATAGTAAGGGCAGAGATGAAGGAAACCCTAAAATCCCTGTCCCAACCAGAGAGTGTGAGAGGTGAGGACCCGGTGGAGTCGGATTCCTCAACAGAGTGGAGGAGAAGTAAGGGCTCCCACATTTCATCTCCCTCATCCTCCTCAGAAGAGGAGGACTCTGGTCGGTTTTGCCTGCCGCTCGACCGTGTAGACAAATTGGTAAAAGCGGTCAGTGGAACAATGGAGGTGGAGGAACCGAAGCCTCAATTATCCATGCAGGATGTGATGTTCTGGGGGCTGGAGGAGAGGAAGCGTAGGGTCTTCCCACTAAACGAAAAGATCCAGGATCTCATCCGCAGAGAGTGGAAAAAGCCAGATAAAAAAGGGTCGCTACCACCAGCCCTCAAGCGGAGATATCCTGTTGACGATACAGCAATGAATACTTGGGACAAGGCCCCCAAGTTAGATGCAGCTATAGCGAAAGCATCGAAAAAATCCTCGCTACCCTTTGAGGACATGGGGTCCCTCAAAGATCCTCTTGACAGGAAGGCAGACACCTTTCTTAAAAATACCTGGGAAATGGCAGCCGGTTCCTTAAGACCAGCAGTAGCATCGACTTCCACGGCCAGGTCCATGATGGTCTGGTTGGACCAGTTAGAGTCACAGTTAAAACAAGGAACATCTAGACAGGCAATCCTTGGGGCCCTTCCAATAATCCAGGATGGCGCAGCCTTCCTAGCGGATGCCTCAGCTGATGCAGTCAGAATGGCCGCCAGGGCAGCAGGACTCTCTAATGCGGCTCGGAGAGCCCTGTGGCTGAAGTGCTGGCCGGGAGATATTCAGTCCAGGGCGAAACTCTGCACTATCCCGTGTGAGGGGGAATATTTATTCGGAGCAGTCCTGGACGAGCTACTGGAGAAGGCCGGGGATGATAAAAAGAAATTCCCAAATCTTTGGTCCGCATCTTACCGACGTCCGTTTAATAGAAGGAGATTCGGTCAAGGGAGAAGGCGTAACCCGTCACCTAATAGAGACCGTCCCAGATGGGAGGATAGAAGGAGAAGAGGTACGGGCTTCATGTTCAGACGCTCGTCGAGAGAGCGTAAAAGACAAAATCAATGACTAGCAATTCCCGTGGGGGGTAGACTGTCATCCTTCCTCCCAGCATGGCTGCAGATCACCAATAGTGACTGGGTGCGGAATATGATATCCACCGGACTCGGGTTGGAGTTCACTCAGGTCCCATGGGATACCTTTAAACCTACACCCTTAAGGTCTTCACCCTTCGAGCAGGCGGCTTTAGAAGCAGAGGTCGTGAGCCTGTGTCTAAAAAACCTCCTGATAGAGGTTCCAGAGTCTGAGAGAGGAAGAGGGTTCTACTCTACCTTATTCCTAATCCAAAAGCCGGATAAAACATTCAGAACGATTATCAATTTACGTTTCCTTAATGAGTTTTTGGTTAAACGCACCTTTAAAATGGAGTCCATTAGTTCGACAATAAAGATGCTGTTTGAAGGGTGTTTTATGGCGGTAGTGGACTTAAAAGACGCATATTATCATGTGCCCATTCACGCAGATTTTCAGCAGTTCCTGAGAGTGGCGGTATCAATAGACGGTATAATCCGTCATTATCAATATAGAGCCCTTCCCTTTGGTCTCTCAGCAGCAGCACCCCGGGTATTTACAAAAATAGTGGCCGAAGTTATGGCTCATTTACGGGAAGTTGACATCTTAATTATTCCATACTTGGATGATTTTTTGATTGTGGGAAATTCGGTGAACCATTGTCTATCTCAGATTAAAAAAGCTAAGTCCAGATTAGAGAACCTCGGATGGATAATAAATTACGAGAAATCCCGTTTTCAGCCCTTAAGGGTCCAGAATTTTCTAGGCTTGCTGTTAAATTCAGAAACTCAGCAGTGTCTGTTACCCGTAGATAAATTACAGCAGATACAGCAGCAGGTTCGTCGGGCAATCGATAGACCCTCCATGACCCTCAGGCAGGCCATGTCCCTGTTAGGCTCCCTAACCTCATGTATTCCAGCGGTCAAGTGGGCACAATTCCACACTAGGGCCCTTCAGAAAGACGTCCTGGTTAATAGTAGAACCTTAGAGGGCTCCTTGCAGGGTCAAGTATTGCTGAGCCCCTCAACTATTACATCTCTTAGGTGGTGGCACGATGTCGGAAATTTGGCCTCGGGGGTGCCCTGGGTAATACAGATAACCCGCGTAATAACCACAGACGCTAGTCCTTGGGGTTGGGGGGCCCATATGGGTGAAATAGTGGTACAGGGGCAATGGGGCTCCGATGCTGAGATATCATCTAACCAGAGGGAGCTGCTGGCAATTGAATTGTCCATTAAGAAACTCATTATGTATCTACAGGGCCATCATGTGAGGATACTCTCGGACAACCAGGTAGCGGTAGCCTATGTCAACCACCAAGGTGGAACCCGCTCCAACGCCCTGATGCGGATAACGGAACGTCTCCTTCAGATAGCAGAGAAAAATTTTCTATCTTTAACCGCGCTCCACATCAGCGGAAAAGACAACATGAAGGCAGACTTTCTAAGCTGCAGGGCCCTAAGGCAGGGAGAATGGGCGTTAAACTCACACATCTACAACCAGATTGTCCGCAAATGGGGTCAACCGGAGGTGGACCTCGTTGCCACCAAGGAAAACAGGAAGGAAAAAACTTTCTGTTCCCTAAATCCCAGGGAAAATCCACTGGCAGTGGACGCCCTCCTAATAAAATGGGACTTCTCGCTGGCTTATGCCTTTCCGCCTTTAAACCTTCTACCTCTGGTAGTGAGGAAGATCAGGGAAGACGGGGCAAGAGTCATATTGATTGCCCCCTTCTGGCCCAGAAGGACCTGGTTTGCATGGTTGAGGACCATGTCAGTAAGCGATCCTTGGGTACTGCCGAACCTTCCAGATCTCCTCTACCAGGGGCCAGTCAACCACCCACAAGTAGCGGGACTCCGTTTGACGGCATGGTGTTTGAGAGGACACTATTGAGGGATAGAGGGTTCTCAAAAAACCTAATCGATACACTTCTAAAAAGTAGGAAACAAACCACCACAGGTATATATGCTAGAACCTGGAGGCGATTCCTGTCCACCTGTGAGTTTGATATCAGGGATGGAATACCCGTAAAACAGATTCTAGAATTCCTCCAGAGGGGTCTCAAGTTGGGCCTTTCCACGAGTACACTGAAAGTACAAGTTTCAGCTTTAGGGGCCCTATTTGCATGCGACATTGCCGGTAACCATTGGGTTGCAAGATTCATTAAGGCAGTTACCAGATCGAGACCCATACTCAAAGATAGGTGTATGCCTTGGGACTTAAATTTAGTCCTGACAGCCATGACAGAGAGACCGTTTGAGCCTCTGGATTCGGCTTCACGAAAAACGATATCACTTAAGACAGCCTTTTTGGTAGCAATAACATCGGCACGTAGAATAGGCGACATACAGGCACTTTCCAGATTACCTCCGTACACAGAATTCTTACAGGATAGAGTAATCCTAAGGCCAGACCCGGCATACCTTCCCAAGGTAGCATCTCATTTTCATAGGACACAAGAGATAGTTCTGCCTTCCTTCCTCCCTAATCCAACCAATTCTAAAGAACAAAAACTTCAGGCTCTAGATGTTAAGAGATGCCTGCTTAAATATTTAGCAGCCACAGATCCTTGGAGGAAGGAGAACGCATTATTTTTATCCTTCCAAGGTTCCAGGAAAGGGTATAGAGTGTCAAAGCGCACGTTAGCGAGGTGGATGAGGGAGGCTATCTCTCTTGCCTACACAGCAGGTGGCGGTCCGGCTCCACAGAACCTGAGGGTGCATTCCACTCGTGCCATGGCATCAACCTGGGCAGAGAGAGCGGGAGTATCAATTGACCAGATATGTAAGGCGGCCACCTGGTCATCTCCTTCCACCTTTTTTAACCACTATCGGTTAGACATGGGTGCTTCCTCAGATCTCACCTTTGGGCTAAGGGTGCTGCAGGCTGTAGTCCCTCCCTAAGTTAGTTTACATCTCTGTAATTCTCACGTGGTGCTGTCATGGGAGTCCGATTAAAGTATTAAGTTACGTACCGTAACTGTATTTTTCGGAAGCCCATGACAGCACCCTTAGTTCCCTCCCTTGTTCACGTATAGGGGTGCACCCCTTTAGAAGATTGTTTCACGAATTTACCTTATGTGGGAGATGGTATAAAGAATTGTAAATAGGATAGATAGGTTGTATATATTGTGTATATGCGGTGTACTAACCATGGTAGCCTCTCAAGCTCTGTAATCCAACTGATGCGTGGGAGAGGTGCCGCCCTTTTGTATCTGTAGGTTTCCTGTTCCCGAAGGGCGGATCCCCTCTCTCGTGGTGCTGTCATGGGCTTCCGAAAAATACCGTTACCGGTACGTAACTTAATACTTTTTTTCTCTCAACTCCGTTTACCAATCGGATTAATTTACTTTATATTTTGATAGATCGGACATTTCTGAACCCAGCGATACCAAATGTGTATTTTTATTTTTTTAATTTTTATTTTGAATGAGTCAAAATGGTGATTTGATCATTGTTTGTTTTTTTTTAATGTATATTTTTTTATTTTTTTTGCCTGTGCTACAGCCCTGCTATGTGTAGCATAAATAATGATCTGAGGCAGGCGTTCATAGGAGATTTACAAAGACAGTCACAGACGTCTTCTGGAGACACCCGGCTGTCATGATAACTCATCGGTGTCCTGTGATCACGTGACAGAGATTAACAGCGGCATATAACATTTTAGCAGCTGCAGGTGGATCGCGGATACACCCACAGTTGTTAGATGCACATGATAGCTGATCAAATCAGCTGCTATGTGCAGTTAAAGATGCGAGCTCAGCGCCAGAGCAAACATCAAATGCAGGGAGACTACTTTGGACGTAGCCAAACAAGGTCTTAAAGGGGTTAATCCTGCCAAATCCCCAACTCCATTTGCTGAATTGCAGCCTCACACTTGCAAGGAACCGCCACCATGCTTCACTGTTGTCTGCTGACAATCAGTCTTGTACTATTCTCCAGCTCTTCAGTGAAAAAACTACCCCCTGTCACAGAACAAATTTTGATTTTTCTGCCCAGAACACTTTCTGCATCGAAGTTCCTATGTTTTAATGCATCATTGAGTCATTTTACCTTGTTTCCACGTGAAAGGTATGCTTTTGGCACCAGTTCTTCCAATCTGTATATATTAGTTGGGTATAGCAGGGTCCCATTGTTTGCTGCCAGTTCGGGGTTGATAACACTTCCGATTTTGGATGGAAATAAGTGTGATGTATCTTTCAACTACGATCTGGAGTATCACCCATTTCATAGTGTCATTAATGCTTAGAAATACAGGCAGATGCTTATCTATCATGCAATAAAAGCAGGGCGGCATCTGATTGGCTCCAAATTTATTTTGCAGCAGGACTATGATTCAAACATACAGCCAATCTCATTAAGAACTATTTTTAGCATAGAAGAACAATGAGTCCTCAAAGTGATGATCTGGTCCTCACTGAGCCCTGAACTCGACGTAAACCGGTCTATATGGGATTACATGAAGTGTTAGAAAGATTTCCTCAAGCCTACATCAACAGCCGTTTCTCCCTTAAATGCCGCTGTCCATCTCTGACAGTGGCATTTAAAGTGTGCAAACCGGGTGATGTCATTACTCGCACCAATCCTTCCTCTCCTGCAGCTCTCCGACGGGTTAACGTGGCTCTATGCAAGCCCCCCGAGAAGGCCATGACAGTGCTTGTGTGAAGATCATCCTGTGGCCGACCTCCCGATGAGGCTGTGACTTTTACTATATACTGCTATTTTGATGTATAGCAGTGTTTATTTAGTAAGAGTTAGTATAAGTGATTGGACGATCACAGGTTCAAGTCCCATGAGGAGGCTAAACCAAATAAAGTAAAACATTTTTAAAAATATGTAAAAATTTGATACACCCCTCTTTCAACTCATTATAAACTTTATTCTATCCAGTAATTCAGTTCCAACCCTTGGATATTTTGTAGGTCCATTGTCAACATGCTGCCCTGTTTTCCATGCTTTTTTTCCATGGCATTTCATTTTTTTGTAATTCTTGATGGTATACAGCCAACGGGCCTGTAATCTCTCTTTTTTCCTTTGGCCACACCACTGATTATTCCTGAGTAACAATACCTTTTCTGTCTGGTAATCTTGGCAGTGTGGCTACCGGGACTAGTTTGAGCAGCTCTGCAGGGATGCCATCAATGCTTTGCTCAGGGCCTGTCACACTAAGCGATATCGCTAGCAATATCGCTATAACGTCACTGGTTTTGTGACGTTATAGCGATATTGCTAGCGATATCGCTATGTGTAATACTTGCCTCCAACCGCTCCCCCGCTGGTTATCGCTGATCGCGCAAGAACGTCCTGGACCGTTTCTCGTCGTCAGCTTCCTGCTGGGGCTTCCTGCTGTGACAACGAGCGACGCGTGGACGTGGGCGGGAGGACGTCTTCATCGCCTCGTCTGACAGGTAAGTAGCGACCCCCGACCCCTGCTATGTCGCTGGTGAGATCTGCCTGTGTGGCAGCTCACTAGCGACCACTTAGCGATGTACCAGCGATCCTGACCGCGTCATATCGCTGGTCGGGATCGTTGGTACATCGCTAAGTGTGACAGTACCTTTAGAGTGCAATCTACTATACTTTTCAAAAGGTTTTGCTCTGGATCCTCTTTGTCTCTCGCACTGCTCATGATGGTCAGTGCTGGTGCTTTCATATGGTAGTTCTTTGTATTCTTTCCATTTCAGCTTGATGTCCTGCTGGTAATTAATTTCACTTCTCATCAATGTTGCTGGTTGTTTGGAGTGCTAAGAAAGGCTTCTTGTTACAGCCTGGCAAACAATTTTGGGGTTTGTCCCTTCTAATAGGCTTCTTCGCAGTTCATGCATCACCTGTTCAGGAGATTGTTCTTGTCTTTCATGGCTTACCTTTGGAAGTCAGCATTGAGTTTCCTCTCCTCATTCAACCTGCCCTTAGCCTTGGCCTCTCTCTTCTTACTAGCTATCTGATGGGTGGTTGCCATTAACCAATTCCCAACATGTTTTGGATATTTGTATGGCACATGCTTCTAAGCAGTTTCAATAATGATTCCTTTGATTACTGGCCATCATTTTTCAGGGCCCCATTCTTCCTGTTTGAACAGATTGAATTTGTTAATCACTTTGTATACTGCATGGATCATATTGATATCAAACTTCTTCTGTATGGCTACATATTTGATTGTGCATTGTCTGACCCTAGCTTTGGCTATGAGGAGTTGGTGATTAGACACAGTCTGTACCTAGTAGTATTTTTGCAGAAAAAAAAATGATCCTTTATTTTTGATGCCAAAGGATGTAGTTGATTTGATGTGCTGTCCACTTGGGTATGTCAAGGTGTGGATTTGCCACATCGGATGGACAAAGGTATTTGTAATTCTAAGGTTGTCCTCAAAACTGAAGTGCCTAAGGCATTCCTCTGGTTCATTCCTTTTATATAGGCCATGTCTGCCGACCACTCCTACATCTTCTCCTGGGGAAGAGCGAAGGCAGATTCCAAATGAATAAGGACAAGGATTTCGTAGGAGGGTGACTATTCATCATTGTTCTTATTAATTCGGATCTGCCTTCACTCTTCCCCATTCAGTTGCTTGAATGATGCTGTCTAACTCAAGAAGCCCACAGTTCACCATCCTAATTGAAACATATTGATTCTGATCCATAAAGTTTAATGGTTAAGGTGTTATGAGGTAGATTACCATGTCTTTCCCCAACACATTGCATTTACCATCTGCGGCGGTCATGTTGCTATGTTTTTTGTTGCCACCCTCCCGGGCATTAGAGTCGGCTATAGGAAGGGAGGGCTATTGCAAATAATAAAAAATAAAAATATTTGTGTTGCACTGTATGTAAAAGTCCATTCTATTTCAAATCTAAAATTATCACAATCAGTAAACACCATAATGAGAAAAAAAAATGAGATGCCTGAGTTGCGTTTTTGGGTTTCCCTAATTTTGCAAAAAAAGTGCAATAAGAAGTGCTAAAAATGTATTTACCATAAAATGGTAGCAATAAAAACAGTAGCTCGCCATTTTAAAAAAAAAACAAGCCTTAGAATTAAAACGTTACAAATTTCAATTTTTTTTTTCACCGCCAAAAAACTAAAATAAAAAAATACAAGCTTGGTATCACTGTAAGTGTGCTGAGCTGGAGAATCATGTTAAGTCATTTTCATCATACAATTGATACTGTAAAAAACAAAAAGTGTGAAAAGCTAAAAATTGCTCAGCTGGAGGTGGTTATAACTGAAATTTATAATGATGATTTAATGAAAACCAGGTTGCAGATTTTTACACTAAAGGTATAAATTAAACCATTCTGCCCATACCTTTAGTTTAACATGGATATTTCTGCTGACAAGCTAAATTTATGCACGACTTTGTTATTGTAGATGGAAGAATAGTGCCTTTAAATCAAGAAGAGGACTATCTACAGAAAGATTTAATGGGACTGGTATGTATTACGATGTTGTCACTAAGAAATTGGTAGCTAGTACAATGTACATAATTATGTACTGTGTGCAACATTAAATCTATTCCTTTACCTGAAACGCCCTCTATAGCAGATCTGTCATGAGTGGGAATACATCCTGAAATGCACACTAGATGTCACTCGTCTCACATTATACTACTGCTGGGTTGAATCAGAGTGGCCATCGACACATGTCGGGAACAGTAAAGAAAAAAAAATTATTGGCTGAGTAAGCTTTAATGCAACTTTTTACGAAAGAAAGACCCCAAACACGATGACTTTATTCGGACTCCCATGACAGCACCACGAGAGAGGGGATCCGCCCTATAGGAACAGGAAACCTACAGATACAAAAGGGCGGCACCTCTCCCACGCATCAGTTGGTTTCCTGTTCCTGAGGGGACGGGATCCTACAGAAGACCGGATCCCAGACCGGCCAGCCGATACAGGTAGCGAGGGGGTCTCCTACCTCGGCCTGGTGCGGATCTCCTGGAGGACGCCACGGTGGCCCAGGATGGGTGGCACGGCGGTGGCGTGTTCAGCAGGGAGCGGCGTCCGGAGGATGTCCGTCTCCGGGGTTAGGCCGCCGCCGGTAAGTATGTCCCCCCCGGGGGTTCCCGGCTCCGGCGGCGCAGGTACGGCGGCAGCGCGGCTGCAGAGGGCTGTGACCGGGTGGCGCTGCTTCCGGGGCTCCCGGGCGTCCCGCGTGACTTCCGGTCTTCCCGGGGTAGCGGTGACGTCAGGGGGCGGGCGGAGGATGCGCTCCCGGGTCGGCGCGCCACTGCGCATGCGCAAGGAATCCAAGATGGCGGCGCCCATCGGAAACACCGATAGCGTCGGCTTTCGGACCAGGTGCGGCGCCAGCCGGGGTAGGGAACCCTGTTAGGGGGGGGAGGGGCGCGGCATGGATACTGCTGACCGGAGGAGGGGTATTTAGGCAGGACCCGGGCAGGGTACCTTGCTTTGGCCACATCATTACAAGCAGCAGCGTACAGCAGCAGCAGTGGTAATGGAGAGTGATCGAGAGCAACACCAGCAGCAGCAGAAGCGAGGGCGACAGCAGCGGCAAGCATCACTGCCGCTCCTGGATGAACTTCGGCAGGTCAAACAGAAAAAGAAGGTGTCCCGTGACAGTAATGAGCGGGCGGGACGAAGTGACCAGTCCATCCGTAAGAGCTCCTCCAGGCAGACAGGAGCATCGACTGAGAGAAATCCCCCTCTTTCTCCGGTACTTGGTTGTGGCACTGGTAAGTGATCTTCGTGAAAGTTCACTCAGTGACGGGACCCCCCTTCTGTGTTTTTTTCTAGGGGAAAAAGGCTACAAGTAAGACTAAACAAAGGGAATGCGCACTCTGTGCATGCCCATTACCGGACGCATGCCTCAAAAAATTGTGCCCCCCCTGTATTCAGCAGACGGTGGCAGAAGAGTCGCCCGCGGTAACAGCGAGTTTAAGGGACATTGTCAGAGCAGAAATGAGGGAAACCCTAAAGTCCTTGTCCCAGCCGGGAAGTCTAAGGGGCGAGGTCCCGGTGGAATCCGATTCCTCGGTAGAGTGGAGAAAAAGCAGAGACTCCCAGGCTTCATCTCCCTCGTCCTCCTCAGGAGAAGAGGACTCGGGGCGATTTTGTCTGCCTCTTGACCGGGTAGACAAGCTGGTCAAAGCAGTCAGAGGAACAATGGAGGTAGAGGAGCCTAAGCCCCAACTATCCATGCAGGATGTCATGTTCTTTTGGCTGGAACAGAGGAAGCGGAGAGTCTTCCCATTAAATCAAAAGATCCAGGATCTGATCCACAGAGAGTGGAAAAAAACGGATAAAAGAGGGTCGCTACCACCAGCCCTCAAACGCAGATACCCCTTCGACGATCCGGCAGTGAATACTTGGGACAGAGCCCCCAAATTAGACGCAGCCATTGCAAAGGCATCGAAAAGATCCTCGCTGCCCTTTGAGGACATGGGATCCCTTAAAGATCCCCTAGATAGGAAGGCAGATACTTTCCTTAAAAACACCTGGGAAATGGCGGCCGGGTCCTTAAGACCAGCAGTGGCATCAACGTGCACGGCCAGGTCCATGATGGTCTGGTTGGACCAGTTGGAGTCACAATTAAAACAGGGTACATCAAGACAGACAGGGTGCCTCCTCAGACCTCACCTTCGGGCTAAGGGTGCTGCAGACTGTAGTCCCTCCCTAAACTAGTTTACATCTCTGTAATTCTCTCGTGGTGCTGTCATGGGAGTCCGAATAAAGTATTAAGTTACGTACCGGTAACGGTATTTTTCGGAAGCCCATGACAGCACCCTTAGTTCCCTCCCTTGTTCACGTATAGGGGTGCACTCCTTTAGAAGATTGTTCATAAAATTACCTTATGTGGGAGATGGTGTAAAATAATTCTGGTAAATAGGGTAGATAGGTTGTATATATTATATGTTGTGTACTAACCATGGTAGCCTCTCAAGCTCTGTAATCCAACTGATGCGTGGGAGAGGTGCCGCCCTTTTGTATCTGTAGGTTTCCTGTTCCTATAGGGCGGATCCCCTCTCTCGTCGTGCTGTCATGGGCTTCCGAAAAATACCGTTACCGGTACGTAACTTAATACTTTCCCATCAGATTGCTGGTGCACAAGACATAGTTGTGTGCTGCTCAGATTGTTATGGATTTTGCTGTGTGCTTCACCGTACAAGTACCATAGTCAGATGTCGCTTGCAAAATTGCAGCAAGTCATTGTAAAAGTGAAAAGTTCTGCCATGCAGGTTTTTTTTTTTTTTGGTCACGCAGCACAATAAGATCGACTGGGTATGGGACCCTTAGTTTCCTTTTGGAACTTTATTTTACCTCCACATTTGTATCTGTAACACTGGATGGATCATTGCACAATGCCCAACTACTCGACACAGAGAGAAAGAGCACTTATCTACAATGTGCAGAGTATGTATAGCAATGGCTGCACTACATGTGACACCTCTGGCAGCGCTAATGTCACGAAAAGGGGTAGGGATTATGACCTTTGGCCAGCACACGGCTATCACATGTGCAGGGGGCTTATCCTAGTTATCCCACCGCTGCCACCATGTGATGAAAACAGCAAGCTAGTCTTTACCTATCAATTTACCGCTGGGGTTTATTGTAGTTATCCCACTGCTGCCACAATATATCACGAACTGCCGGGATTTATGTATATCCCACTTTCTGGTTCAACTTTGGAACTTGCAGCTCTCCGGCGCCCCCTTTACCCTCAGGTCAGTCAGGGAACTGCACCTAGGATGATTAGTCGTCGGACGGGCTACTTGTTGTGTACTGGATATTAGGCCCGCTGCAGCGAGGGAATTATAAAGGCTCTGGCCGCAGCCAGACAATCACCTTATAAAACCCCTTCCGTCACTGCCAGCTTGCCCACCTAGCCCAGAGCACACTTCGCTGCCACTGGCTTCCGATTTCTTAATTAATGATGATAATAATAATAATAATTAATTAAAGAGGTACGAAGCCAACCCAAATTAGTAGCGTAATTAACTTTAGGCACGTGAAGATTCAGTATAGAACATGGAGACGGACTAGTAATTTTATATTTTACTCCCAAGAAGGTAGGCAGTGTTTACTGAAGGTTATAAAAAGATTTTACAATATGAGGCAATTAAAATATGTACAAAGCGATTACAAATAAAAAGGGAATTAAAACAGAAATGAACACTCACATCTCATGCAACCATGCTGGTGGGAGGGGCCAGACATCACAATGCATTGAAGGTCTTGTTGCAGCAGCTTCCCAGGCAAGAATGACTGTTGGGCTGAACCATCATTCATCTTATATTAAAATTAGCTTCCTAATGAGTCCAAACTCGGACTAGCTATTCCACTCTGTTCAGGAGAAATCCATTTCTCGGATTCTTCTGGCGCTATAGTTTAGCAAAAACCACTGTAGTGAAGCTCTATTGACGCAAGTCCCAATATGTCATTTTCATGTTTCTATTGTAAACTCACGTTGCATTATGTCGAATAAATGATAACAAAAACAGGGTATTTAGTTGATACGTTTTTTCAACAAAAAAAAAATGTATATTAAGCCACTCCACCAACGTCAAGGTATACCCATCTTAGATACGTATCAACTAAATACCCTGTTTTTGTTATAATTTTTTTACTGGCACTTGCTATTTACTGTTACATATTTTTTACAACAGAGTATTTTTACATGTTTGTTATACTGTGTTTTTTCTGTGTTTCAGCGTGTGTGCAGGGCTGAGGGGGAAGGAAGGGGGGGTCGCTTGCCTCTGTGTAGCTATGACTGTAGCAGAACGTTCTAGAAAAACTGTAGAGAATGGAAGATTCCAGAAGGTGTTCTAAAAAGGGAAATCATAGCTCATATGCCACATTATCGTGACAGCTAACAGGGTAGTAAATAATTGCTGCACAAACAAACCCAAGAGTCAATGGCAGTATTGCAATTTTCTACTATTAGACCTTACGGTTTCAACACATGATATATTGTTTTTGAGAACACACTATGCAGCCATGTTGACAAAAAAGTAAAACAAAAGAAAAAAATAAAAGGATGGGACTTGAAAAGTTGAAATGAAAGACAAGCTGAGAAATAATGTTGACCGGTCCAAGAAGGGTGAAAATAAATGTGCAAAAAAAGTAGATAAAAATATATATATTTTAAATAATATAGTATATTGCAAAACTGCAAATTATACTTCAAAAACAATATATAATGTGTGAAACCGTAAAAGAATAGAATGTAAGGTGGAATGCGAGAAAACCACAATACTGCCCTGGACTTTTGGCTTTGTTTGTGCAGCATTCACAAGTAACTGTTAACTTTTTTCTGTGTCAGTATAACTATATTATTTATCTTTTTTTTTCCTTTTTTTCTTAATGGATCTGTTTTGAGAGCTTTTTTTTCCAGAGTGAGCTGTACTTTTATTGGTAACGCACTTTTTGATTGCTTTATATTTTTATTGGGGGCAAGTGCAAAATTAGACAAAAAATGTCAATTCTGACAATTGTATTTATTTCTTTGGCCGTGCTCATCATATTGGGTAAATAAAATATAATATTTACAAACTATGGGTTTTGCGATAACCATTATTATTATTTTTTTTAGATATTTTAGTTGTTAATATAGGAGAGGTGCTGTGAACTTCTATGATTTGTTCTTAAAAAGGATCTCTCAGCAGGATTTCACGCCCAAACTATTTATATGTGCATGTAGCTCTTTCAAAGACAAGTCCAGCAATACTTGTTACACATCCAGTCCATTCCTTCGTTACTGAAAAATCAGTGTTTGAATTGATATACAAATGAGTCTGAAGAGCGATTTGCAGATCTGAAGCCTCTGTCAATCCAGATCTATTTCCCACCTAGGGCCGCCTCCTTTTGCATGACTCTCAGCTTCTATGTTGTGTGACTTCAGGCAAAGGAGCTGCCAGTCAAGCAAGAGAAGGTTGCACTGGGTGGGAAATAAAGCTGAAGTGACACAGGATTCAGGTGTATAGCCTCATTTGCTTATCAATTCAATTTCTGATTTCTAAGTGCCGGAGGAATGGACTGACAGGTAAAGGTTTTACTGAACTTGTCTTTGACAGAGCTATATGTGCATATAAATAGTTTGGGTGGTGAAATACTGCTGACAGATTCCTTTTTACACATACTAAAAAAAAATATTTTTTTTTGTATTAAAGTTCCCTTGGCAGACTGGAACCTGACATTACTTGATCATGAACACAAAACCCTGCAATCCTTCTGTTTTGAATGTATATGAAATTTAGCGATCTACAGAATTTCCATTGAGGAGTGCTAACTTACTAGGCAAAGAAGCTATGTTACTCCATTAGCTATCCTTAGTTGCACCATCAGGTGGTGATAGGGTGACTGAATGGAGTCCCCTTGATAGTGAATTAGTGAATAAGAAATAACTAATGAGCCAAACTGTCACCTTGGTGGTTGTGGAACCACTGCAACACGGACAATGGAGAGCGTGGAGGGCATTAACTAAGCGACCACCTGGTTCTTCACTAGAGCCCCTGATGGTGTGGTTAGACTTTGCCACAGGTGGATGCCAGGTACCACCACAGAACAGACCTCGGAGCTGCAGCAGCTGACTCCCGATAGGGCAGGGATGGTCTCGGAGATTCAGAATGGCCAGGAACTGGTTAACAGGAGAAATGGATTCTATACTGCTGTTAAACAGAACAGGTTCTGAATAGGACAGCCTGTCTGGTAGAGAGAATGGATTCTGGATAAAGCACAGACGTGATAGGTTCAGGAACACAGGATGGACTTCTTTGCAGGATCACAGGAGCAGGTTCAGACCAGACAGGTGAGGGTAACGGTACAGGCGCGTGCTAGGCGGATCAGGATTAGGTATAGGCAGAATGGGTTCAGGATCGGATTCAGACAGGACGCTCAGGATCGGGTTCGGGCAGGACACTTGGGATTGGGTTCGGGCAGGACGCTCGGGATTGGGTTCGGGCAGGACGCTCGGGATTGGGTTCGGGCAGGACGCTCGGGATTGGGTTCGGGCAGGACGCTCGGGATTGGGTTTGGGCAGGACGCTCGGGATTGGGTTTGGGCAGGACGCTCGGGATTGGGTTTGGGCAGGACGCTCGGGATTGGGTTTGGGCAGGACGCTCGGGATTGGGTTCGGGCAGGACGCTCGGGATTGGGTTCGGGCAGGACGCTCGGGATTGGGTTCGGGCAGGAAGCTCGGGATTGGGGTTCGGGCAGGACGCTCGGGATTGGGGTTCGGGCAGGACGCTCGGGATTGGGTTCGGGCAGGACGCTCGGGATTGGGTTCGGGCAGGAAGCTCGGGATTGGGTTCGGGCAGGACGCTCGGGATTGGGGTTCGGGCAGGACGCTCGGGATTGGGTTCGGGCAGGACGCTCGGGATTGGGTTCGGGCAGGACGCTCGGGATTGGGTTCGGGCAGGACGCTCGAGATTGGGTTCGGGCAGGACGCTCGGGTTTGCGTTCGGGCAGGACGCTTGGGATTGGGTTCGGGCAGGACGCTCGGGATCGGATTCAGGGAGTACAGACAAAGGGACCTTACAGCGAAGTAGCAAGTGTCCACACTTATCACTAGTATTGCTCAGGCACCTCCCTATTAGGGAAGGTGCCTTAAATACCTGATGTCTCCCAACTATTGGCTGGGGACATTTTAGGAAGTGAGCGCGCTGCCCCTTTAAGAAGTGGGGAGCGCACGTGTGCCCTATGCAAACTCCCAGGAGACCTGTGTGCCATGCGCAGGTCCTGGACGGAATGGACAGGGCGGGGACCGAAGCAGAGCAGGTTCATGGGTGAGCATGCCTGCTGGGAGTAGGAAAAGGAATCCTGCAGGGCCACCAGCACTATTATTACACATACACCCATAACTGCAAAAAGGACTTTCACCCCCACCCCCATATTATTTTGTAGTAAGGAATGAAGCAGAAGGAATTGTTCAGGACACCACTTAGCCCCAGGAATCTGTTATCACTATTCACAAAGCCTTTGATTACTAGTTAACATTCAGAGTTCATTCTAAATGAAGTTCCTTATCCCCTAAATGAAAGTAGATACATGAATTCGAGGATCTTGCTACCTATTGTTTTGTTGTGTTTGCTGAATAAGCAGCAGTCGGTTCATGAGTTCCAGTTGGTGGCATCTACAGAAAGAATTGTGTTATTTACCTCATCCTATAGTGTGGATGTGAACTAAGTGTTAGACCTCCTTCACACGTCCTGGAGTGTCCGATACAGGAAAAATCAGTGCCGGCGAGATCCGTGGTCCGTGAGCAGGGCCCGCATTAAAGGCAGGCAGACCAGGCAGCTGCCTAGGGCCCCCGCTTCTCTAACCAGTGGTGTGCGTGGTCCGTGTGCAGGGCCGGCATTACGGGCAGGCAGACCAGGCAGCTGCCTAGGGCCCCCACTCCTCCAGCCAGTGGTGTGCCGCTAATAGCGCATAGCAGCACACTACGCGGCCGCTATGGGGCCTGGCTCCGCCCCATCGCATCGCGCATTCAACTTATAGATGCCGATACAGTTAAAAGCAGTGATGGAGAAGAGAGCATCAGCTGACACTCCCTCTTCCATCACTCCCGCTCTGATTGTGACTCAGCAGGCGCGCAATGATGTCGCATCATTGTGCGCCACGCTGTGCCAGGAGTGGAGCGGAAGGGACCAGAGCAGACCCTGGAGCAGCGCGGGGAGGGAGAGGTGAGTATTGTGTGTGTCTGTATTTGTGTGTACTGTGTGGGCTGCACTACACTGTGTGTGTGTCTGCATTATAGTCTGTGTCTGCATTAGACTGTGTGTGGGGCGGGCTTCTGCACTATACTGTGTGTGCGCTGGGGGACTGCATTATACTGTGTCTGTTGGGCAGCTGCACTATACTGTGTGGGGGCTGCATTATACTGTGTCACACTGTGTGGGGGCTGCACTATGCTGCGTGTGGGGGGCTGCATTATACTGTGTCGTGGGGGGCTGCATTATACGGAGTGTGGGGGGGCTGCATTATATTTTATGAGGAGGGCTGCATTATACTGTGTGGGGGCTGCATTATACTGTGTGGGGGCTGCAGTATACTGTTTGTGGGGGAGCTGCAGTGTACTCTGAGGGGGGGCTGTAGTATACTCTGAGAGAGGACTGCATTATACTCTGAGGGGGGGCTGCAGTATATTCTATCAAGGACCAAGGGACTATATGTAGTATATGGTACTTGCAATATACTGTATCAAGGACTATCTTTCCCCATCATTCTTCCTCAGCCGGTGTAAAGAAACTCGGGAACAAGTGTCAAACAACTTCAATATTGTCAATCACGCACGTTTAACGGCCAGGACTAGGCACACGTAAATACAACTGAAACGTTTCTGTATGATGGTGCAATATGTGGGCATTTGGGGCCCCACTTTAAACTTTTGTCCCGGGCCCCACTTTGTCTAAAACCAACCCTGTCCATGTGGCATGTGTGTGATGTCCGTGATGACGTTTGGAGTGAAATGCAATATAGAAAATACAGAGTGTTATATATTAAAGATGTTCAAAGATAGAGCTGATAACAATGAGGAAAATAAAAGATAGTGTTTTTTTATGTAGTAAATAAATAATTACATTAAAAAAAATGGTGTGGGGTCACCCATATATTTTAAAACCATCGCAGATAAAGCAGACTACTGTGGGCTTCTATTATCAGGCTGGGACTGTCCATGGTTATTGGCCTGTCCCCAGCCAAAAAAATAGAAGCCCGCAGCCGCCTCACAATTGGCGCATCACACTCTGTGTGTTCCGGCGATTGGTGATCTTGTGAAAAAACTGACTTGTGCGCACCACCATAGAAAACAATGGGTGAGTGTGTGTCTGTACACTGGGTACGGAAAGTATGCAGACCCCTTTAAATTTTAAATTAAATTTTTCACTCTTTGTTTCATTGCAGCCATTTGGTAAATTTAAAAAAGTTCATTTTTTTTCTCATTAATGTACACTCTGCACTTCATCTTGACTGAAAAAACCAGAAATGTAGAAATGTTTGCAAATTTAAAAAAACAAAAAAAACAAACTGAAATATCACATGGTTGTAGAGCTCTGGATAATGTAATAATAGCTTGAGAATTTTAGCAGAAAATAATATAATGTTAAAAGATATATGAAAAGCTTAAAGAACTTTTCTGGTGTTAAAAAAAATCTCCTATTCTCAGGTGCAATTTGTTTTTATATATATATATATATATATATATATATATATATATATATATATATATATAGCTAGCTGAAGAGCCCGGCGCTGCCCGGGCATAGTAACTAACTGTGGTTAGTTATAGCAAATTATAATTATCCTCCATCCCATAGTCACGTGCCCATATACCCATCATACATATCCACCATCCCACAGTCCCGTGCCCATATACCCATCACACATCCTCCATCCCATAGTCCCATGCCCATATACCCATCACACATCCTCCATCCCATAGTCCCATGCCCATATACCCATCACACATCCTCCATCCCATAGTCCCATGCCCATATACCTATCATACATATTCGCCATCCCATAGTCGAGTGCCCATATACCCATCACACATCCTTCATCTTAGTCCCATGCCCATATACCCATCATACATATCCTCCATCCCATAGTCCCATGCCCATATACCCGTCATACATATCCTCCATCCCATAGTCCAGTGCCCATATACCCATCACACATCCTCCATCCCATAATCCCGTGCCTATATACCCATCATACATATCCGCCATCTCATTGTCCCGTGCCCATATGCCCGTCATACATATCCTCCATCCCATATTCCAGTGTCCATATGCCCATCACACATCCTCCATCCCATAGTCAACCATTATGACATCATAATGAGCGGCGGGGCTTGCAACCTATGATGACATCAGCATCGCCATGGCAACCATTATGACATCATAATGAGGGGCGGAGCTTGACACACACACACTTTTTCCCCATTATGTAGATAGGGGTAAAATTGTTTGGTGAATTGGAACGCGCGGGGATAAAATTTCGCCTCACAACATAGCCTAGGACGCTCTTGAGGTCTAGACGTGTGACTATGTCAAATTTTGTGGCTGTAGCTGCGACGGTGCGGATGCCAGTCCCGGACATACACACACACATACATACATACATACTGTACATATATACACACACTTGAGCTTTATATATTAGATATATATATATATATATATATAAGAATTAGAAAAGCCTCCCGTTTTACTCATCCATGGGTCCAGTGCATCATGCCGACAGTTCTGCTGCCAGTCACCTTGAGCATGGTGGCTGAGTTCAGTAATTGGCTGCGATTTAATGCCAGTGCTGCAGAAAATAACAGAGCAGGGGCGCAGACTGAGCGCTGGGCACACAGAATGCGAGAAAAGCACAGTTAGTGTTTTTCTTTTTTTAAATAAACTGCATCTGGGGACAAAGCAGGTCAGGTGGAGGTGTAGGATCCAAAACCAGAAAACAATTTTAAAGAATTCTATATGCAGCCTGTATGTGGTATGTACACGTAGAGGAGTCATTCATTAGTAGCTTCTGTTTCTTTTGTAGATGATGGTGAAATTAAAAGATCATTTATCACAACATTTACATCATGTTGCGAAAAACAAGATTGACAAAATTGTATTGGATTTTCTCTGTAAAGAGGTAATTGTCCATATATCATTCATGTATGTAATTAACAAATCATAATGTGTTATTTCTTGTAGTTTTCCCAACATAAAAATTACATTAAATTGCTTAATCGACTACTGTGGTCTATAGGCAGAGCATTTGTTATACTGTAGGTTCCAATGTCACAATTAATTTTTAGCAAAATTTTGTGAAGAAGAAATGTATCTCCGATCTGACCCTTCTTCGTTTGTACATCATCGATTTATATTTAATCTTGAATTGTTTAAAAATAATAACCTTGTGAACACCAGGGAATTAATTTACTTTTTTTTTAATGAAAAATGTAATTAATAATGGTAAATAATGTATAATTTGTCTCCAGCTGAATAATCAAAGACTTTTCTATAGTATGTGATATGAATGACAAATGGATGTAATGATTTCTGCTTGATCTACAGCTGGACTTGGTGTGCCAGATTTTGGAGGCTATTTGGAGAAAGCATGGTCTTGATCATAGTGTTTTATGTTTGTAAGTATAGATATATTATACATATATTCTTATTTTATTATTTTCACCCCACACAATCATACTATGAATTTTTCTTTAATTGTATCAGATGATTTTTTGTCTATTAAGAATTCTATGTAATAAATTAATATATTATTGTTTACATAGTTTTACCATTATGTCTAGTTATAGTTTATTATGCTATATCATGTTTTCCTATCATAGTTTATGGTATATAATAAGGAACTACATTATAGATTGCATTTATGATTAATTACTGGGCATTTCTAACACATTAATTTATATTTGTTATGATATTTACTGGGATCTCATGATAGAAATACTCGTGTACTTGGTCTAAGGTATAGACTTTTTATTGCACATTTTTTAATGAATGTAATAACTTGTATTCTATTTCTATTCATGAGATGTACAATATATTTATTGTTTATATGTTATTTTTTATGTACTTTATGCATGATTAGTGATATTATTTGTGATATGAATTATAAGGATATGTAGTGGATATGTAGTTATATTTATATATATATATATATATATATGCTGCTGTATGACAATCAGATGTAGACACTTGAAATATATCTAATATAACTGTTTCTGAGTTATTACATCGGTCCCCATCTTAGCCTTACTATCTAATGTGTTCCGATTGAATGCATGGACAATTCCTCTGTGTTCGTACCTTCAGGGTATGTGCACATGATCAGGAATTGGCAGCACTTTGAACGCAGTACATGTCCGCTGTGTCCAAAGGGCTGCCTGCTATTGAGCGCAGGTGATTCTGCATGTGCTCATGCATCCAATACATGGTACGGGTGAGATTTCTTTTGCCAAGACTCGCGTCTCGAAAGAGAAACAGAGATGCTCCGCATGTCCGTCTCCGCCATGCTGTAACATCTGGATGCTGCACAAGTACACAGCGTCCAACCCGCAGCTTTTACTGGTCGTGTGCACATACTCTTAGGCTATGTTCACATGCAGCATTTTTTTTTCCTCATGAACACGCTTGTTGTTTTTTTTCTGACTGAATTTGTGAGCTGCTTTGTTTGTTTTTTTTAAATCTGCAGCATTATTTCTTTCAGCGTTTTGGCAATGTTTTGTTTTACCGATACAGAGCAAAGAGAATGTGAAAAAATGCTACACAAAACTCAACCGTGTTTTTTGCAGCGTTTTTGGTGAAATAAGCTAGCTTTATTAAACATGTAATGTAGACAAAGCACACTTGTAATCTGCACCCCAAAAACACTGCGAAAATACTGAAAATTGGGAGCTTTCCTTTCTTCCTTTTTTTCTCTTTTGATGTAGTATTTTGATTGTGGTTTACCTATTGTTTTGTCCTTAATTATATACCGTATTTTTCGGAAAATAAGACGCACCCTAAATTTAGAGGCGGAAAATAAGAACAAAAATTTTTTAATGTGAAAATGGGGTCCGTCTTATAGTTCAAATTTAGTTTACGGGGGGTGCCGCAGTGGAGCCAGGGTCACCGCTCCCGGAAGGTGGCAGGAGTGGGGCGATGCTGCAGGTCCTTGGCTGGGAGGAGCGGATGTAATTGAGCCAAGATCTCAATCTGCGCATGTGCCTACATCGGTGGCCATTTTTCTGAAGCCCACTGCCAGGAGAACAATATGCAGAGTAGAGACTCTGCTCCTGTCTCTCAGCGCCGACATTTATGGCCAGAACTCCCAGCCCAGGGCCCACAGCATCGTCCCACTCCTCCTGCCGGCTTCCTGCCCACAGCAATCGCCCCACTCCTCCTGGCAGCTTCCTACCTCCTGTGACCCTACTGCACTGCCGACCCACCTATCTCATGATAAGCTACATGCGGACTATAAGACACACACCCATTTTCCTCCCAAATTTTTTGGGGAAAAGTGCATCTTATAATCAAAAAAAATGATACCTCCTTATTGATTGATTATGCATTGCATTCAAATTCTGATACAATGCAATGCTGGTTTTCCCTGTGCATTTTGTTCAATAACAGGTTTGTAAGTAGAAGACATGTACGGTATGTACATTTGCTGTGTGTATAAACTTGACATTGGACCATTCAAATACAGAGATCAACTTTTTGAATACCATCATAAAAATTCAAAATTAGTTCAATCCAGACATCCATGTATTGGACACCAATTGACCGGCTCCCTATACCTCAGATAGGACAGCTTCTACCCTAAACACATTAACTTCATTGTCTACAGCCAGGCTGTCAGATATAATTGTATGTGCTCCAACCCGACAGACACTAATGAATACTTAACTCCTCTTAAGAAGACATTTTTAAACAAAGGCTACTACCTCACCCCCATTGATGATTAAATCAACAGAGCCACAAGGATCCCTAGAAGTCAATTACTTCAATATGGAGAAAAAGTGGAAAATAATTGCTTACCTCTAGTTGTGACCTACAGCCCACAACTTGAAGTGCTCAGAAAAACTGCCAAAAAATGTCACCGTATCCTTCTCAAAGATGACCAGCTAAAAATAATATGATACAGACAACCTCCAAATTGAATAAATATTGGGATCAGAAGATCAAGCCGTCTGACACACCAAGAGGAGAACCTATCCTTGCAATGTTAAGAGTTGCAAAACCTGCACTCATGTAATGACCACAGAGCAGATACAGGTCCGCAATGCACAGCAGGACTACAAGATTCCTGGGACATTCACATATTTCTCTCCCAATGTGGTACACTTAGCGCACAAAATTATTTGTCCTACTGGGTGTCTATATTGGAGAAACAGGACAGAAATTGAGAGCACGGATGAGATCTCATCGATACACGATTACAGACAAAAAATTTCTACCTGTGGCCAAACATTTCTGTGGCCAGGACACAACCTAAATAATATAAAAGTTGTTATATTAAAAGGCAACTTTAAATCACAAAAACATCTATGGGTCTGTGAACAAAAATGTATGGCAGTCTTTGATTCCCTTCACATACGACTAAATACAGTGTATCACAAGCTCAGAGGAATCTGTTCCAGAGACAGTGAGGGCATGAGGCCTCTGATCTTACATCAGGGGTTTCAAACTCATGGCCCGTGGGCCAACTGCGGCCCTTGGGACAATAGTTTGCGGCCCTCACCTCATGGGCCCTCGGGACAATAGTTTGCGGCCCTCACCTCGGCCGGAATCACACATGCGAGAAACATGGCCGAGTCTCGCATGTGAAATCCCAGTCACCGCTCATTAAGGTCATGAATATGGACGCCACTCCACTCTCATAGGCGTGGCGCCCATATTCATGAGCTTAGTGAGCGGTACCACGTGATGTGTGACTGCGCGCTTATACAGGAAGAAAATGTCAGCGCTGTACCAACGGAGCAGCAGCAGGAGGAGGTGAGTATAATGATGGCTAGACAGTCACAGCAGCCTGCTGTCAGCAGGCAAGGCGTATGAGTCACTCTCACAACACATGCAGCAGGAGCAGGGACCGGACTGCGCCACAGACTCAGGTGCGCCGGGTTCAGAATGAGCTGTGGGGCAGTGTGGTATATTGCTCTCGGACGCATCGGCTAACACTGAAACAGTGACACCAAGTGGAATTTTCTATTACACAGCCCCAAACATGTCTTTTTCAAAGCCTGCAGTGAAGAGAAAGGTTGGTGATGAGCACAGACAATTTCAGGAAAAGTGGGAAGTGCAATATTTCTTTGTTGAGCACAGGGGCATCCCGACATGTCTTATTTGCACAGAGAAAGTTGCAGTGCACAAAGAATACAATTTGAAACGTCATTACATAACTAGACATGCTGAGGAGTATGCAAAATACCAGGGAGATGAAATAGCCAACCGGGTTGCTAATATTAAAAGATATCTACTAAGGCAACAAGATTTCTTTAAGAAAGCAACCAAAGAGAATGATGCAGCAGTTGAAGCTAGCTACGTGGTTAGTGAGATGATTGCTAAAGCAGGAAAGCCATTCAAAGAAGGTGAATTTGTAAAAAAGTGTATATTACATGAATAATAATTACATTTCTCCTTCCCCCATGACGGCACCACGGAGAGAGGGGATCCGCCCCACGGGGACAGGAAACCTACAGACAAGAAGGCGCTACCTCTCTCCCGCATCAGTTGGTTTCCTGTCCCCACAGGGAACCTATGGACTCACCAGTCATCGTCGATGCCGGGGCCGACAAGTCCGGTGGACGACATCGGGTGCCCCCTGTCCCGGCTGGGGTGGTGACCCGAGGTGCCACCGCTGGAAGGTCAGCGGGCCTCCAGGGTGTGCGGGGGGGGAGGTGAGGCGGCAGAAGTATTGCCAAAGTCCACCTCACCCAGGAGCCCCAGGAGAGAAGCGCTCCAGGGTAGTGGCATCAGCGGGCGCTGGAAGCCCGGTGGAGTGGGGCTGAGACAGCCGAGCGGGAGCCCGCGCTTACAGGACAGCAGAGAGGAACCTGCGGCCGTCACCACCGATGGTGTCAGCGAACGCTGGAGTCCGGTGGGGTTGGGCCTGCGGCCATCTCCACCGACGCTATGCATCTCTGGGAAGGATTTCAGAGTGCACGCTCGGGGCTTGGTGACGTCAGCCCCGGGCGCGCAATGCATCTCTGGGAACGCTGGGGAAAGAGGCAGCGGCGGTGCACACCCATAGAAGAAAAAAAAAAGCGCGCTTCCCCGCACGGCAGGGACCGGCAGGGGGAGGGGGACGCCGAGGGTATAAGAGAAAAAAAAAAAAGTGAGATTACGGAAAAATAAGTGAGCCTCCAGAGGAACAGTCACAGCCGGATGATATGCCCTCAGATACAGGACGCCAGGCGGCAGTCGCCGCAACACCGGAGGAAGGATCCCAAGGACCAGACGCAGCGACACAGCAGCAGCAGCCGCTCGGAGTCCCGTCGCAGCAAGGAGTCCAGTGGGGCGGTGGCCCCAAAAGACAAGGCTTCGGCAGATCCAGTGGTCCCTCCAGATCCGGTATCCTTCTTCGGCTTGGTGGGTAAGTGGACTACGTGAACGTACAGTCTGTAACTAGGGTCCCTCTCTTTTAGGGAAAGAAGTGCACGCAGAAGGTTAACCATAAGATCTGCCCACTCTGTAAAGAACAGCTTCCCACAGGGTGGGGAAAAAGCTCTGCCAAGCGTGCATTGACCACACCATTTGTAAAGAGTCCCTAAGTTTCGCCTCCGATCTGAGGGACCTAATCCAACACCAAGTAGAAAATGCTGTTAAAACCCTTCATAGAGGAAGCAAAAAGCATAAGAAAGCGAAGACCAGAGACCCCGAGTCAGACCTCAGCGACAGGGAGAGCAAACCTTCATCATCCTCATCCAACTCGGGAAGTTCAGGGTCCGACTCCTCGTCCTCTGAAGAAGGGGGCCGCAGCTGTTTCCCCATTGATTAAACGGATAACTTAATAAAAGCAATTAGAACGACTATGGGGCTGGTGGACACCAGGCCCAAAAGAACTATCCAAGACGCCATGTTCAGCGGGTTGGAACAAAAGAAGAGAAGGTCGTTCCCTATGAACGAGAAGATACAAGCACTAATACAAAAAGAATGGAAAAGGCCGGAAAAAAATGGTCTCCTGACTCCCAAAAGGAAGTATCCCTTTGATGACCCAAGCTGCTCTCATTGGGAGAAAGCGCCAAAGGTGGATGTAGCCATAGCGAAAGCATCAAAAAAATTCGCCCTGCCGTTTGAAGTCGTGGGAACATTAAAGGACCCTGTGGACAAAAACCGTTCCTAAAAGGAAACGCTCCTAAAAGGTTCCTGGGAGGCAGCTGGAGGAGGACTGAAACCCGCCATAGCCGCTATATGCACGTCTAGAGCCTTGATGGTGTGGCTAGATCAGTTGGAGAGCCATCTGAAAAGCAAGACCCCAAGAGGCGCGATTTTAGACTCCATCCCATTGATGAGAGGAGCGGTGGCCTTTCTGGCAGACGCATCCGCGGATTCAATCCGACTGGCAGCCAGGGCAGCTTCGTTCTCAAATGCGGCAAGGAGAGCACTCTGGCTCAAATGATGGACGGGGGAACTGCAGACGAAATCCAAGCTCTGCTCCATTCCTTGTGAAGGCGAATTCCTGTTCGGCCCTACGTTGGGCGACATCCTTGGGCGACATCCACAAAGCAGGAGATAAAAAGAAATCCTTCCCCAACCAGTCTAATTTCCCCTTCAAATGTTTTCGGAGCAGGAAATTTATCCAGAGAAAGCCACCTAGAAACCCCCAGGATAAGTGGGAGGGTAGGAGAGGAAAAGGGAAAGGGTTCATGTTCGGGAAACCAGCGGACAAGAAACAACCCCAATGAAGGTGTCTCTCAGGTAGGAGGAAGATTAGGCCACTTCTTCCCAGCCTTGGAAAAAATATCAAACAGTTCCTGGATCCTAAACATGATAAGAACAGGCCTCAGATTACCCTTTCACACCTCACCCAAACCCTTTTTTGTAGTGACCCCGCAAAGACAGTCAGCGGAAGAGCAGGAAGCAGTCCAACACGAAATTCAGAACCTGGTAGAGAAATCGGTACTACAAGAAGTCCCCTGCCAGGAAAAAGGAGAAGGCTTCTATTCCCTTATCTTCCTGAAGAGGAAGCCAGACAGGACATTCAGGACGATAATAAAACTAAAAAGACTAAACAAGTGTCTGATAATCTATCCGTTCAAGATGGAAACAATAAAATCCGCAGTAAAAATGCTGTTTCTCCTTCGTCTCATTGGGGGACACAGATACTGTGGGTGTATGCTTCTGCCGCTAGGAGGCTGACACTAAGTGAAAAAAAGAGGTTAGCTCCTCCTCCGCAGTATACACCCTCGCCCCTATTGCGGGCGGAAATCAGTTTTTGCTTAGTGTCCTATGGCGGCACACACAGTCTGGATCTCTCCAGACTATTTTTTTCTAGTTTACTATGAAGATGAGACAGGGGCGACGGATCCTATTGAAAGGATCCGATCTCCCCAAACCATCAACGGGCGAGCACGCATTGAGTATCGTCTCCGCGTATCCTTACCTGCACCGAGGGACATCTCTGGGACTTTTCCCCAGACATCTATTTTTTTCTTTGTTTTTTATTTTATGAAGATAAGACAGGGGCAACGCATCCTATTGAAAGGATCCGATTTCCCCAAACCATCAACGGGCGACCACGTGCGAGTATCCCTCCACGTATCCTCTCCCGCGATGTGGGACATTATGCCAGACTTAGCCCTGTCCACCCCTAGGTATTGAAACCATGGGCTTGCACAGAGGCACAAGACTAGTCTGTGCGGCCCCCACTGCTCCACCAACGCTAGACGGCGGTGCTGCAAGGTGGCGGACGGTCCCTCTCCTCACCCCCTGAAGGGGTTAGATGGAGCTACGGTGCCTGCACCGTCCTATTTTTTATCAAAGACCCCATCACATACCTGCGCTCAGGCTGAAGAAGATCATCGGTGAGGAGAGGGTTCCTGCGAAGATTTCGGGCTGGAGCCCACAGCCGCAGCACGCCTCGCGGTGTCCACTAGCCATGCAAGAGAAGGGCTGGATCCATCAGGACAGGAACACTGCGCCGGTCAGTAGCACCACTTTTGGTACCGCGCCCCCCCCCCCCCCCCCCGGTCGGGTAGGGGAAAAATTGAGGCCGCGGCTTCGGCCGGAGCTAGGCCGCGGCCGGAAGTTCCGCCCTCGGGGCCGCGTGTCACTTCCGGCAGCCTGCCCCGCACTCGGCGGCGGTAAAAATCGAGGCCCCGGCTTCGGAGCATGGGCTAGGCCGCAAAGTGTGAGTACAGCCCCTAGAGCGATTTTACAGGCTGGTGTGCGCCACAGATGTCGGCGCGCGACTTAACGGAAGCATTCAGGTCCGGGGGGCGCAGGACTGGGATAAGTGCTGCCCGAGAGGCTACCTCCTCCCCATATCCCCAGCAGCGGACAGATACAGCATGTCCGAACAAAAGCAAAGACGCACACGTTCTTTTACGCAGCATGCATCTCTTGTCGGGCTGCGTTTCCGCGGGTGCAGAGCAGCATTTATGCGAAGCCTGCGAATCCAAACGCGCCCAGGAGCCCTCCCCCGCGACCAATGTGTCAAATGCCCCGGAATGGGCCCGGTCACTGTCACAGTACATGGCGTCGCTTACGAGAGCAATAGAATCCCTTCAAGCCCCAGATAGGGGCAGGGACAGTGTCTCGCCGCCTTTAGAGGGAACCTCCACCTCACAGGAGCCTCCGGCCTGCAGGGGCCACCCTCACTCCAGGCAGACCCGGGGGAAACGAATCCACACGGTGTCGCCCAGTCCATCCGGTGCTTTCGGCATCCGTAAGGTCTGCTTCTCGCTCCCCGTCACCAGTGGTTGATAGTGAGCAGACCTCAGATTGCGACTCAGATGAGCCCATGGACCTGGACACTCCAGGGTCACGTGAAACAGTGGACAGCCTCATAGAAGCCATCCATCAGACCCTGGGGATTGAGGATGATACCGCAGCGGCTACGGGGCGTAAAGTGGCATGTAAACGGGTGAAGCGGCTGCACAGAATTTTTTCCTCTCACCCTGAGTTTGAGGACATAGTGCAGCGGCACAGAGAACGTCCAAAATTGCATTTTTCTCGGGTTAAAGGGCACTCGAAACGTTATCCGTTTGCTCCGGACCTCCGTAAACAATGGATGGAATCCCCGATAGTGGATCCTCCGGTTTCACGCCTGGCCACTAAGACCCTGTTATCTGTCCCTAGGGTTTCCTCGATTAAAGATCCCACGGACTGCCTTATTGAGAGCCTAGGTCGTTCAGTATATGAGGCGTCAGGGTCTGCACTCGCTCCCTCGTTCGCAGCAACTTGGGTAGCCAAGGCTATGATATCATAGAAACATTAAACAAGGTCGCGCAGGAGCAGGATCTACCTGCAGAGATCTCGGAGGTCACATGTCAGATGACGATAGCCAGAGATTATGTATTGAATGTGTCTTTGGATGCGGCCAATTGTTCAGCACTTGCTGCCGCTAATGCAATCTCTATCTGAAGAGCCCTGTGGTTGAGGACATGGCGGGCCGATTCTACTTCCAAGAAGTCCTTGACTTCCCTGCCTTATCAGTGCGGCCGCCAATTTTTGTATCAATTTCTCTCCGACTCCACAGGAGGAAAGAGCGGGTTTCTCCCTCAACAGAAGGTTAAATCGTTTTTTCGTCACCCGGTTCAGGCACGTTTTCGGGCCTTTCACAGTGCCACCGGCCATTCTAGGCCGGGCGTGACGGCATTGGTCAGGTGGTGGCCGCTAAGCAGCCTGAGCCTGGTCCGGGACCCGAATAGGAGACCGGTCCAGGGTCATGCGTTAATGGACTCTGGGTGGACTACGGGGCCCAATTCCGCCACCTCAGGCCGCCCCAATCAGGATAGGGAGCTGCAGGTCATATAGAGCCAACCCATTGGGGAGAATGCGTGCTCAACAGGCCAGATCGAGGGGACCCAGATCCTAAGGATCATCGGCCAAATGACTCGAGGTCTTTACCAGACGACACCAGCAAAGTGTGCGGCCGCCTACTGTTTTCACCACGTCTGGGCCAACATCGCTCACGACGCATGGGTAAAAGAATTGGTGTCCTCCGGTTACAAAATAGAATTTGTCAGATACCCTCCAAGATGGTTTTTTTCTTTCCCGGCTTCCCAGGATGGATACCCAGGTAAGGGCTCTATTGGGAGCCATCAAGTCGCTCCTGCACAACGGAGTCATTGTTCCAGTGCCGGAACACAGAAGAGCTCAGGGGGTTCATTCCAACCTCTTTGCGGTTCCCAAAAAGGACGGGTCTGTCAGGCCTGTTTTTTTTTTTTTTTTTTTTTGGACCTGAAGCGTCTGAACAAATTCATCAGGATCAGACATTTCCGAATGGAGTCTCCGTTCAGTCATAGCGGTCATGGAGCAGTGAGAATACTTGGCCTCAATTGACAGCCAGGACGCATTTCTGCATATTCCCATTTTTTCCACCTCATCAGAGGCGGCTACGCTTCGCCATCAGCGTTCAGCATTTGCAGTTTGTAGCGCTACCCTTCGGGCTAGCCAAGGCTCCCAGAGTGTTCACAAAGGTTATGGCAATTGTCAGGGCCACACTACATTCTCGAGGCATAGTCATCTTGCCTTATCTGGACGACCTCTTGGTCAAGGGCCCGTCAATACGGGCATGTGAGGAAGGGGTCAACATCACGTTAGATACTCTTGCCGCTTAGATGGTTGGTTAATGCAAAGAAATCATCCCTTGTGCCAGCTCAGAGGATCTCCTTCATAGGAATGATCTTCGACGCTTGCTGAAGGTTGATAATTCTCCCTCAGGAAAGGGTGCTAGTCTCTGGCAGGGAGTCCGGACACTACGCCAACCAGTCCCTCATCCCATCTGATCCGCGATAAGGATCCTAGGGAAAATGGTGGCAGCAATCGAAGCGATAACTTTCGTCCAGTTCCATCCTTCACCCCCTGCAGCACGCCTCATGGCAGCCTGGGACAAGAATCCTTTCACGCTCGATCGGCGGTGCAAACTGTCCTCTGAAGTCAGGCAGTTGTTCGGATGGTGGATAACCAGTTCTTCTCTGGCCTAGGGGAAACCTTTCTCTCCATGTCATGGGCTGTTAATGACAATCAACGTCAGTCTCCTCGGTTGGGGAGCAGTGTTTCGCCACCACACAACCCAGAAACGGTGGTCGCCACAGGAGGCACGCCTCCCGATCAACTTATTGGGGATACGAGCAATTCGGCTGGATCTGCAGAAGTTTCTTCACTTTCTAGCAGGCCGCCCCATCCGGATTCCATCGGACATCGCCACGGCGGTGGTTTACATAATTTGTCAGGGGGGCACCCGCAACAGAACAAACATGCGCGAGGTGGAGCACATTCTTCAGTGGGCCAAAGCAAACCACTCGGTGATTTCGGCTGTCCACATCCCAGGTGTGGAAAATTGGGCGGCAGATTTCCTCAGCCGGCAGGGTCTTGCATCCGGAGAGTGGTCTCTACATCCCGAAGTTCTTCAACAGATTTGTCAACTGTGGGGAGCTCCGGATGTGGACCTGATGGTTTCCAGAGTGAATGCCAAGGTGCCCACATATGTCGCTCGGGCCAGGGACCCGCAGGCATTCGCGGTGGACGCGTTGGTTCTACCATGGAACCAGTATCGCCTCCCATATCTATTTTCCCCACTGCCACTACTCTCGAGAGTCAGCAAAGGGATCAAGACGGAAGGGGGGCCGGCGATTCTGCTGGCCCCAGACTGGCCCCATCGAGTGTGGTACGCAGATCTAAGGCAGTTGCTCGCCGATGTTCCTGGGCGCCTGCTAGAGCGCCCAGATCTACCGTCTCAAGGGCTAATTTGCCACCCGAACTCAGGGACCCTGTGTTTGACGGCAGGGCCGTTGAATCTTGGATTCTAACCCAGGCAGGGTTCGGGAGCAAGGTGGTCGCTACAACGATTAGCGCCCGGAGGCCTGCTTCAGCATGAATTTACCACCACACCTGGAAGGTGTTCTTTGCTTGATGTCGAGGCCGCGGTGTTTCTCCGCTAAGATTCTCGATCTCCAACATCTTGGCTTTTCTCCAGTCGGGCTCAGAGAGCCCGGATAGCTCAGTCGGTAGAGCATTAGACTCGGGCTTTGCCCCAGGTTTCCGCAGGAGACAAATGTTGGCCTTATCCGTCCTGTTCCAGTGCAGGGTTACTACCAATTTGCAGGTGAAAACTTTTCATCCGGGGAGTGTCCCACTTGATACCTCCCTATATGGTGCCGATGGACGCCTGGGTTCCTAACATGGTCCTAAGTGTTCTGCAGGAAGCTCCATTGGAACCGCTTCAGGATATCACTTTGAGGTACCTTTCCTGGAAAGTTGTTCCCCTAGTGGCCATCACTTCCAACAGGCTGGTTTCAGAGCTGGCGGCTCTATCCTGCCGAGCTCCGTTCCTCACTTTCCATAGGTATAAGGTGGTCCTCAGACCAGCCCCTCTTTTTCTGCCGAAGGTCGTGTCCTCTTTGTCACATCAATGAAGATGTCGCTTTTTCTTCATTTTGTCCAGCACCAGTGCACCGTGTGGAAGAAGGCTCTTCACACGTTAGACCTGGTAAGAGCCCTCCGGAGGTACGTGTCACGGATGGCACCCTTTCCTCAGATGACACGCTGTTCGTGCTCCCTGAAGAACGCAGGAAGGGACTCGCTGCCGCAAAGTCGACTATAGCCAGATGGATTCGTTTGACTATTCAGGAGTCCTACTGCATTAGAGGCACGCCGATTCCGGCAGGGATCAGAGCGCACTCTACCCGGTCGGTGGGCGCCTCTTGGGCGCTTCGGCACCAGGCTTCGACAGAACAGGTTTGCAAGGCAGCAACCTGGTCCAGCCTGCACACACTTGCCAAACATGATATCCATACTCAGGCCTCGGCGGATGCAAGCCTGGGTAGAAGGAGTCTCCAAGCAACGGTGGCGCACCTTTAAACAGGAGGTGCATGTGGCTTGGATCGGTGAGTCAATCTCCCACCCAGGGACTGCTGTAGGACGTCCCACAGTATCTGTGTCCCCCAATGAGACAAAGGAGAAACATGGATTTTTGTGAGTACTCACCGTAAAATCCTTTTCTCCGAGACGCTCATTGGGGGACACAGCACCCACCCTATTAGTCAGTTGGCTCTTGTTTAAATGAATATGTGTTTACTTATTTGATATAAGGGTGGTGTTTTCCTTTGGACATGTTGTACCTGTATTAAGGCTGATTTTTTTGTCCTCCTACTGCTTTGGCACCAAACTGATTTCCGCCCGCAATAGGGGCGAGGGTGTATACTGCGGAGGAGCTAACCTCTTTTTTTCACTTAGTGTCAGCCTCCTAGCGGCAGAAGCATACACCCACAGTATCTGTGCCCCCCAATGAGTGTCTCAGAGAAAAGGATTTTACGGTGAGTACTCACAAAAATCCATGTTTCCCGCCTGCTTCATGACAGTGCTCGACTTAAAAGACGCGTACTATCACGTCCCCATACACATAGACTATCGCCAGTATCTCAGGATTGCAGTTACTATGAAAGGAGAAATAAGGCACTACCAGTTCAAGGCCCTCCCATTCGGGCTGGCCATCGCTCCGAGAGTGTTCACAAAAATCATAGCAGAAGTCATGGCACATCTAAGGGAGCAGGATGTACTCATAGTTCCATACCTAGATGACTTTCTAGTGGTAGGCAACTCCCCTTCTCACTGCAGTGATCAGCTAAACCGGACTATAGAAACACTAACCAATCTAGACTGGCTGCTAAACCTGCCGAAATCTCGGACGACTCCGAGTCAAGTACAGGAGTACCTGGGCATCACCATAGACTCGCTCAGACAAGAGTGTCGCCTCCCAGAAGGGAAAATGACGCACATGAGGCAGATAGCGACAGTCGCGAAAATGCACACAGCGACAACACTAAGGAAAGCCATGTCCCTGCTCGGCTCAATGACAGCCTGCATCCCGGCTGTACGGTGGGCCCAAGCCCATACAAGGGATCTCCAGTGGGAGATACTAGCCGCAGAGGTTTCCCTTCACGGAAATTTAGAAGGGCAGTTAGACATTACACCCGAAACAGCCCACTCACTAGAGTGGTGGGAGGAACCATCCAACCTAGCCCGGGGAGTCCCTTGGGTATTGGCGATATCTCAAGTCCTTACCACAGACGCAAGCCCCAGGGGGTGGGGGGCCCGGTCCCACTTGGACAACCAGGTAGCACAAGGGGTTTGGATGAGGGACGAAGGAAGAGCCTCCTCAAATATGAAGGAGCTCTTGGTAAAACTCACCCTCCGGTACTTTCTGAACTCCCTCAAGTCCCACAACGTAAGGGTATTTTCGGACAACCGCACAGTAGTAGCCTACTTGAACCATCAGGAGGGGGACAAGATCCCATGCCCTAAGGGAAGTGACAAAATCAATTTTCCAGTGGGCAGAGGAAAATCTAGGCTCACTGACGGCACTACACATAAAAGGAGCAGACAACGTAACGGCAGACTTCTTAAGTCGCACACAGTTGAGACAGGGGGAGTGGGAATTAAACCAGGCATTTTTTACCCAGATCACGACACTATGGGAAATACCCAGCATAGATCTATTTGCCAACAGCACAAACCAGAAGGTGGAAACCACCTGCTCCATAGACCCCTCCGGGAACCCGGTAGCCCTGGACGCCCTCATGGTTCCCTGGCACTTCCCCCTTGCCTATGCGTTTCCTCCAGTAGTCTTAATTCCATCAGTTCTGAGGAAGATTCGGGAGGACAGGACAAGGGTAATATTAATAGCCCCGTTTTGGCCGAGAAGGACGTGGTTCTCGTGGTTGAGGAGAATGTCCATCTCCGACCCTTGGGTCCTCCCGGATATTCCGAACTTGCTCTCACAGGGCCCAGTACTACACCCCCAGGTGGGGAACCTACATATGATGGCCTGGAATTTGAAAGGGCGCTATTGACCAACAGGGGCTTCTCTAAAAATTTAGTGTCCACTCTCCTACGGTGTAGGAAACCAGTAACCACCAGAGTGTATGGGAGGATCTGGAGGAAATTCCTCTCAGTATCAAATGCCAGCACAGGGGGGGTGGTTCCTCTATCAATGATCTTAGAGTTCCTACAGAAGGGCTTAGAGCAAGGCTTAGCTACCAGTACACTGAAAGTTCAGGTGGTGGCCCTAGGGGCCCTTTACAACTATGACTTGGCAGGAAACCGGTGGGTGGCCAGGTTCATCAAAGCAGCTGGTAGATCCAGACCAATACCTTCCCTAAATACTCCTCCCTGGGACCTAAACTTGGTACTCTCAGCCCTGTCGAAACCTCCTTTTGAACCATTACAAGAGGCCCCTCTAAAATTGATATCGCTCAAGACCTCCCTCTTGGTAGCCCTGACATCGGCCTGCAGAATAAGTGATATTCAAGCCCTGTCAGCCTTCCCTCCGTTTACTCAGATCCTAGAGGATAGGGTGGTACTTACGACAGACCCAGCCTACCTGCCGAAGGTAGTATCCCGATTCCACAGAACCCAGGAAATCTCCCTCCCCTCCTTTTGCCCCAATCCCAAAAACAAGGGAGAAGAGACCTTGCACACATTAGACGTCAGGAGATGCCTAGTGGAATACTTAGCGGCAACCAGGGAGTGTATGAAGGATAGGGCTCTTTTTGTCTGCTTTCAGGGGCCAAGAAAGGGTGGAAGGCATCAAAGAGCACGTTGGCGAGGTGGATAAGGGACGCCATAACCTTGTCTTACTCGTCAGAAGGCGTGGACATCCCAGGCAGAATAACGGCCCATTCCACAAGAGCGGTGTGAACTTCATGGGCAGAGAGAGCAGGCATCTCCATTGAGCAGATATGTAGAGCCGCTACTTGGTCCTCTCCTTCAACTTTCTTTAGTCACTATCGGCTGAACCTAGCCACCTCCTCAGATCTAACCTTTGGTAGAAGGGTGCTGGAGGCAGTGGTCCCCCCCCCTAATAGATAGTCTCTGCAACTCTCTCCGTGGTGCTGTCATGGGGGAAGGAGAAAATCGTAGTTACTTACCGATAACGGTATTTCTCCGATTCCATGACGGCACCCGTATATTCCATCCCTACACGCGTGGGGTGCGCACTTTTTGTAAAAATAGTTTAGCCAAATAGTCACATGGTGTCAACTCTACGCAGTTTAATGATTATAGAAATATTGTTTTTCTTAAAGTTGTTCATGTTATAGGCCAGAGTTCCATTAAATGCTCTGTAAAACAGCTGACACGGGAGAGAGGTACCGCCTTTTTGTCTGTAGGTTTCCTGTCCCCGTGGGGCGGATCCCCTCTCTCCGTGGTGCCGTCATGGGATCGGAGAAATACCGTTATCGTTAAGTAACTATGATTTTCTCTAGTCGGCAACTATATGTGGTTTCTTCAGTCTTCTATACCTGCTGTATTATCATTTTCATTTTATTTATTACTGATTGATTTTTTTTTTTTAATGATTTTGTCAATTTATTTTTTAACACAAAATAAGATGAAAAAATAAAGACATTTGATAACATTGGAATGTTTTTGTAAGAGCTTTTCTTGTGGAAAACCTGATGCAGCCCAGCCTCACCCAGATTCTACCTCCAGCGGCCCCCCGGGTAAATTGAGTTTGAGACCCCTGTCTTACATGGATATTGGGACAATAACACTTGCACACCATTTATCTAAGCTAATGAAGGATTGACTCTGAGCTCAGTTTGTTTAAATGTCCATTTACTATGTAAAGGCCCCTTCACACACAGCGATCTCGCTAGCGAGATCGCTGATTTTGTGACGCCACAGCAATCTCGCCGAGATCGCTGTGTGTGACAGGGATCAGTGACTGGCCCCCCACCAGGTATCACTGATCGTTCACTATCGTCCTGGACCATTTTTTGATCGTTGCTCACCTACTGGCCAGCGCGCATCGCTGCGTGTGGCAGCGGGAGCCAGCGATCAGCGAGGCTCCCAGCGCTCTATGCAGACGCTGGGAGCTGGTATCTAAGGCCTGTTTCACACTTCCATTTTTGACCATCAGTCAAAATCCGCCGTTTTTGCAAAAAAAAACGGATCCGCCATTTTTTTGGCGGATCCGTTTTTTTCCCCATTGACTTGCATTACCGGCGGATCTTGACGGATGGCCATCCGTTGGATCCATTTTTTTGCGGATCCGTCAATTTTTTTGCGTCCGCCGAGATGCCTGGACGGACCATGTAATGTTTTTTGTACTGCAGGATCCGCATTTTTATAGATCGCATGCCCGGAGGAATGAAGTCAGGAGGAAATTTAACCCTGAAATCATTTCTGGCGGACAGAGAAAATCTCCTCTCTCTCTCTCTCTCTCCTCTCCTCTCTCTCTCTCCTCTCTCTCCTCTCTCTCTCTCTCCTCTCTTCCCGGGCAGCGGTTCCTTTAAAATTCTTCATTCGGCGGATCCGTCAAAAAAACAGATCCGGTGGCATCCGTTCACATCAGGTAGGAATGGATCCGCTTTCCGCCTTTTTAGCGGATTTTAACTGACACAAAAAACTGAAGTGTGAAACAGGCCTAAGGTAAATATCGGGTTAATAAGCAGCTTGCGTCACTTAGTAACCCGATGTGTACCTTAGAAACCTGCATGCTCGCAGCTCCCGGTGCGAGCACGCAGGTTTCTAAAGTACATATCAGGTAACTAAGTGACGCGCGCCGCTTAGTAACCCGATATTTACCTTCGATACCAGCGTCCTCGCTGGTGCTGATCACTGGTGAAGCTACCTGTTTGGCAGCTCACCAGCGATCATGTAGCGACACACCAGCGATCCTGACAAGGTTGTATTGTTGTCGGAATCGCTGGTGCATCTTTAAGTGTAACGGTACCCGTAGGTCTCTGCTCTTTTTGTGTATATATTTGTTTCTTCAGATACTTTGTATGTCTCTTCATCAGATGGTATAACAAAGTCTCAAAAAATTGCTTTGCAACATCACTTGTTACACAGTATCAAAACCTTTTTTTCTATAAACTGCTAAACATGCCTACAGTGATATGGAAAACGTAGGTGCCATTTTAAAATGCCCAATATCATAGTACATTGGAATTTTGGTAAACAAGTGTATTCATGAAATTCTTATTAGCACAGTTTTTAATATTTTAAATTCTAATTTAGGGACGGAAATGGAAATTCTTCAGAGTATTTTGCTTTTCATGTCATGTGCCGAATTACAGATGCTGCAACCAGAATGGGCATGCCATTACCTCCTGGTAAGTGTTCACACTTCACAAGCACTGGCTGTGGTGTATGTTCCCATCCTTTAGGCTTATATATATTATGAATACACTGGTACATGTATTAATTTCACACATACTGTTTTTTTGGGGGGAATCTCAAAAAACCTTGAGGAAAAAACCTGAGTGGCTCCTTAGTATTGTAATTTTATTCTAAACTCTTGTTATTTCAGGTTTCCACACATTGCACCTAGCTCTAGCAGTGCGCTGCCTCCCTCTAGGAAATTTGCTTCAATACATTGATGCCGGAGTCTTGACCTTAACAGAAACTTTTGTTGTTAAACTACTGAAAGGTAAATTCAACCAGTATGGAGCCACATTATTCCCTAATGATGTTATGCTTTTGTCTTGTTTTTTAGTCTTTTCACCAAACCTTTAGTACCCCTATGCAATGTATGAATACTATATGTTTTATGTTGCGAGGAAAAACTAAATAAATATATATTTAGAAATATATTTACTTAGAAAACTGGTGACGTGTTCAAAGCTCATTTCACCCGCTGTATGTATGTATGCATGCATGTGTGATTTTTATATATTCTAAATGTTCTATTGGCATGAAAGTCTCACCAGAAGTCGGTAACAACCCATCCAAATCACACAGGCAAAGAAATCATACCATAGAGGTCCATAAATTATGTGTAATAATGAGTACTGAACACATGAAGAAAGAAGTGCAAAAAGTCATGACACCAGCTGAAATCTATCGGTAACTAGAAGGCAATCCTGCCACTTATTGAGAAATAATATCAACTGGTTCAACTGATGGCCTATAAAAAGGTGTCTTATTACCAAAGTGCCACACAAGAAACATCTCATGATGGGTAAAACCAGTGAGCTGTTTAAAGACCTTTCCAACCTTATTGTTGCAAAACATGCTCATGTCATTGGGTACAAAAGAATTTCTAAACTACTGATAGTTTCATTGAGGACTGCTGGGGCCATAATCTGGAAGTGGAAAGAATAGTATTTCACTATAAACCAGAAATGACCAGGTGCTGCCCGCAAGATTTCAGACAGAAGAGTGAAACAAATTATCAGTAGAGTTTCCAACAGCCAAGGACCACCTGTGGAGACATACAGAAAGACATTGAATCGGCAAATACAGTTGTTTCAAAGAAAATAAGTAATGCACTCAACCTTCATGGCCTGTATGCACACACTCACCACGCAAGACTCCATTGCTGAACAAAAAGCATGTTCAAGTGCGTTTAAAGTTTTCTCAACAACCGTTAGACAAGCCTGTGAAATTCTGAGAGAATATAGTTTGGTCATATGAGACAAAAATTAAACTCTTGGATGCCATAATTCACACTATGATTGGAGGCCAAAAGGCACTGTATATCACACCAAAAACACCATACCAACGGTGTAGTTTGGAGGTGGGAACATCATTGTGTGGGGGGTGTTTTTCTGCATACGGCTTTGGCAAACTTCAAATAATTGAAGAATGAATGAACAAATGCACCTTAACATTCTTGATAAAAATCTGCTGCCATCTACCAGGCTGATGAAGATGAAATGAGAGTTGACATTTCAGCAAGACAATGATCCCAAACACACAGCCAAGGAAACTCTCAACCGCTTTCAGAGAAAGAAAATAAAACTGCTAGAATGGCCCAGTCTGGCCCAGACAATCACCTGACCTGAATCCAGTATAACATTTATGGTGTAGAAGAATGGGCCCAAATCACATCAAAGCAATGCATGCAATTAGTTTCTCCATTCAGGAGGCATTATGAAGCTGTCATCACCAACAAAGGTTTTGCAGAAAGAATTCATTAAATTTCAGTTAGCATGTTCAATACTTTTTCCCTGTGTCATTTCTCATTATTACACATAATTTATAGACATCTTTGGTTTGATTTCTTTGCCTGTGTGGATTGGATGGATTGTGACCGACATCTGGTAAGAATTTTGTGTCAATAGCACCTTTAGAAATATATTTACTTAGAAAATTGGTGAAGTGTTCAATAATTATTTCACCCTTTGTGTGTGTGTGTGTGAAAGGCAGGTAGTTGCTAACTATCTGCTTGTTCTGCCTGGCGCTGGCTCAGAGTGGTCACAGACCGCTCCTGACGGTGATTCTGCTGCTTCACATGGAGAGAGCAGCTCTTCCTCTTCCAGTCAGCTCTGTCGATGGGGTGTGACTGCCAACCATCATGCTGATTGACAGCCAGATCCCCACATTTGGCTAGCGGTGAGCTAGTTGTCGAACAGTATAACAGTCCAGCCTTGTCAAAAGCGTAGGGGGAAGAGACACTGCTAATATGTCAGCGTGTCTTCACAAGAAGCAGTACAATCGTTGTCAGGAGCAGCCTGTGACCGCTCGGACCCAGCAGAAATTAGCGCAGGGCAGAACATGCCTGTAGTTAGCAACTACCTACATGTAAGTTCTTGGACTCAATAGGAAAAAAATGAAATGGACCCTGATATCCCTTTAAACTTTTTTCATTGTCACTGGCGGAGGTAGTGGGCGTCTCAATGTGCATTGCATGTTTGTTTCTTTACAGAACTGGATGATAATGAAAGAAATGAAAAACTGAAGTGTAGCATAATTCTGCGACTACCAGAGGTATGTTGTCTGTGCACTGGGAAGATTACAGGTCTATTTTCTTCTACAAACTGCATTAGGTAAAATATAATGTGACATTTTCCATGTAGTTGAATTGTATATTTTTATTTCTGATAAAGATGAGGTCTGGACGATAGGAGACAAAGTCTGGGGCACGCGGCTCCAGGATTTCCTTTTCCAGCATATAAACCCACTAAGGCTGGTTTCACATTTGCGTTTTTTAGCGCTGGAAAAAAACGCATACCTGCGCATGCGTTTTTTCCCCTATATTTAACATGGGTGCGCATACCTGCGCGCTGGTAAGCGCATGTATGCGATTTTCATGCGCTGCGTTTTTTTGGGGTGTGCGTTTGGATTTTCCAGACGCAGCATGTTGCATTTTTTGGCCCTGCAAAAAAGCGCATGCGCACATATGCGCACGTTTTGCGCTAAAAATGGCCATTATAGCCTATGGATGCGCATACATGCGCACTGGCATGCTCATGTATGCGTTTTTTTGCACATGCGTTTTTTTTTTTTAACCATGGAATTTAGGGGTTTAGGGTTAGGGTCAGGGTCAGGGTTAGGGTTGGGGTTAGGGTTAAGTATGGTTTGGTTAAGGGTCAGGGTTGGGGTTAGGGTTAGGGTTAAGTATGGTTTGGTTAAGGGTTAGGGTCAGGGTTAGGGTTAAGTATGGTTTGGTTAAGGGTTAGGGTCAGGGTTAGGGTCAGGGTTAATTATGGTTTGGTTAAGGGTTAGGGTCAGGGTTAGGGTTGGGGTTAGGGTCAGGGTTAGGGTTAAGTATGGTTTGGTTAAGGGTTAGGGTCAGGGTTAGGGTTAGGGTCAGGGTTAGGGTCAGGGTTAGGGTTAAGTATGGTTTGGTTAAGGGTTAGGGTCAGGGTTAGGGTTAGGGTCAGGGTTAGGGTTAAGTATGGTTTGGTTAAGGGTTAGGGTCAGGGTTAGGGTTAGGGTCAGGGTTAGGGTTAGGGTCAGGGTTAGGGTTAGTTAGGGTTTAGGGTTTGGGTTAGGGTTAAGTATGGTTTGGTTAAGGGTTAGGGTCAGGGTTAGGGTCAGGGTTAGGGTTAGGGTCAGGGTTAGGGTTAGTAAAGTCATGGTTTGGGTTAGTGTGAGGGGCCAACTAATGTTGGAAAAAAACGCAAACGCGGTAAAAACGCACTAAAAACGCATACAAACGCATAAAAACGCTGCGTTTTTTTCATGCATGCTTATAAAAATGCTTGAAAAAAACGCAGCAGTTGTATGCTTTTGTATGCGTTTTTTCAATGCGTTTTTTTGCGGGAAAAACGCGCTGCAAAAAAAAGCAAGTGTGAAACTAGCCTTAGTGTCGGGAAATCCTACTGTACATACTCAGTGCTGAGCTGTGACCCTCTCATACACAGGACATGAGAGAACATTCCACATGATCACATTCATTGTTATTTTTTTCATCTCATCCAGAACATTTCTGAAAAGATCCATAACTTGTGGGACCATGCCATCAGCAATAACGTCATTGCTATGAAGTATGTGAAAAAGCTGCTCTTCAGGCTTAACACAAAGGAGGTGAGCAAGAGAACAGTCCTGACGAAAAGTAACTTTGCCAACTAGCTGACTTAAGATGGATGAAGACAAAGCAGAAAACCAATTCCAATGTTGAATTCAAGTCTTAGATTTTAAATCTTCTTCCTGGAGGTTCTCTAGTTTTACAAATTAGTTTGTTTCTACGGTCGTCTTATAATCCAGTGTATTTGTCTAATTGGCGTTTGTTTGATTCCAATGATGCCTGATTTAACAAATTTTAACGTATTATTATTTATGTATGTGGTATTGATTTAGTGATCACTTAAAGTGGTAAATAATTAAAGGGATATTCCCATCTCCAAGATACTATCCCAATATGTAGTAAGTGTAGTTGTAGTAATAATAATCATACTAGCAAATAACTCCAATTAGAAACCAGGTATAGTTCTTCTGATTCACTGTGTTGCTTACCCTATGTGCAGGGCATTGCAGTAGCTTAAGTATCCATGGTTACGACCACTAACTACTAGTTAACAAACTGTTACTATATGAGTGGTTGTATCCAGTGACACCTAAGCTACTGCAATGCCCTGCACATGGGGTAAGGGACACAGCGAATCAGAAGAACTATACTACATTTCTATCTCGAGGTATTTGCAAATATTATTATTACACCTACCACATATTGGGCAGAAACATGAGCAAAAGCTCCAAAAGAATGCGACAAAAGGTCCAAAGATAATAGAATAAAAAATAAATTTTATTAATACATTACAAATAGACAGATGACAAGTGAGGGAACAAGGGGATATATTACATTATATTGATTAGTATTTCAGCCAGTTAGGCCTCAGTAGATCCAGCACTCTTTTTTGCTATACCCATGCAGTTGTGGATGTGACATAATTCATTGTCCCCTTGTTCCCTCACTTGTCATCTGTCTGTTTGTAATGTATTAATAAAATTTATTTTTTATTCTATTATCTTTGGATCTTTTGTCGCATTCTTTTGGAGCTTTTGCTCATGTTTCTGCTATATATTTGTGATAGGTTCTCATTTATCCATTTGTCAGCCGATACAATCTAGTGTATCAATTCTGAGTCTCTATCATGGTGACAATTGTAATTGGCATATTACTAATTTCTACCACATATTGGGATAGGATCTTTAAGATGGGAATACCCCTTTAAGTTTAGTTCTTTATTAGTATCATTAAGTCACACTAATGTTTCTATTTCATATTGTTATTTTTTGCAGGTTACTTCGCATTCACCGGCGGATCGATCTCCGCTGTACATTAACTTTCTCCCACTGAATTATTTAATAATGATGCTATCAGAAGTGGAAGATAGAGGTAACGTTCATATTCACCGTGATGTTCATCCTGCAGATTTGCAGAGTCCACATATTAGATGGAAGGCTGCAGGGGAAGTGTTTGCCTAATAGCTGCTGATTGCCCAGGCTGTGAGATTCCGGAACCCCCACTGACTTGCGGTAATTGGGCAGAAATCCCAGCAGCATGTGAAGATTAGCTTTATTTTGCCAAAGTAAAAGATAATGCAGAAAAGATTGTTATAAAACTGAAGATATCCAGCTTTAGTACAGAATTTAGTTATTGATGGGATTTCACCAAGCATGAACAATATTTCTCACAGTCCAGCACCTTCACTTCTCAGGATACGTGTCGAACCACTTTTTCTGATGACTTCAATAAAAGTAATTGAGACATTAACGAAAGAGAGTAAAAATAGAACCATCTATAAAAAAGTACTTTTATTTCTGGATTGAAAATGGGTCACTCCCTGTGTGCATCTAGCTGCGGAGTCAGGTGACGGATGGATGGGACGTCCATGCTTCCGATGGGATGAAGCTCTGTCAGCAGGGCTGGTTTTAGACAAAGTGGCTCTGGGCAACAATTAATAGTTGAGTCCCAAATACTAATATTTGTACCATCACACAAAAACATTTAAGGTGCAAGCTGAATTTGGGCCATTAAACAAGCACCAATCGACTATTCAAGTCATTCGCCGTTTGTTTACCGGCCTCTATACAGAGATGGACAAAGAATGATGTGGTAGAAAAAAAACACTAATCAATCACTCTGTCCCCATCCATATTATCATGGTATCGGAAGTACAACTCCTGATAACACAGGGCTATGTGCTGCTGAAAGTAAGGATTTTTGTTACATGATCTACAAGAACTAGATGCCACTTCTGAAGGAATGCTAAGAGATTACAGTGCAGACATAGTGACTTACAGGTGACCACCTTTCTCATGGAGTCCTAGACTTTTCATGGCCCTGGCAGCCCACTACATACAGTATGGGACCCCAACAAGCCCCTCATACAATGCAATAAATAAACCTTATATAGTCTAAGTCCACTGGCATAGTCAGCGTTTGAGCATAGGCGAAGTGACATGGTGACATTATCACTCCACCTGCGCAAGCATGCTCCTAGAGTTCGGTAGGCCACAGGTGTAAAGCGACCTGCCGCTTACAGAACGGTGAGAGGTAATACAGGAGGACCACATCTCTGTTCCACCAGAATTTAACTGTGCACTCCGATATAGTAAGGGACGATGAGTGCGGTTAGGCACCTCCATGTACCTGGGGCAATAACACCTCTCCCTTTCCCATTCTCCCTCTCTCTACCCTCAACGCAGGCCCAGCCGGTCTGTCACCTACTGTACAGCCAAACTGTAGTCTAATAAGCCAGGTAACTGAATGATAAGACGACGAGATGTCATGAATTCCAGTCTCTTTAATTCCCTTCACTCTGGAAATGCAGGAAATAACTTTTAATTTATAATTTTTTTTTCTCACTGGTACATTTTGAGAAGTGATGGAAAAACAATTTTAGACTAGATTTTTATTTTTTTACTCGAATGGACTTAAATATATATCTTTACAACAATACTTAATATGTTATAACCATTACTACATTTGCCTTTGCTCCTCACCTCCATGATACCTAAAATGACTACATTTTTATCTAATTGTTATATAGTATTTCAGTAAAGATGGTAATATTTTTACGTTCTAGCAACAACGTCTCAGTTAATTTGTAGGAGTTTGTGTATCGGATATTGAGGTTTCCCAAAGTGATATTTATCGATCCACTGATCTACAGCTTTAAGGGCTGATGGACCGTGCCTACAGTTCATAGTTGTACATGTTTCTCAGTGTCTGGACACATGGCTGCTGTCCTCTATTTGGTCTTTCCGTTATGTTTTAGCACCCGCTTGATCATAAGTAGCCCACATAAAACTGCAGAAAGGGAAAGTGCAGTGTTAAGTGGCATACCCTTCTGAGAGCACAGTTTTTTTCATCTCAAGGATGGTGAACCCCTCTCGGCATGGGAATTTCATTGTAGGCATGATAGACTTTTATCTTGTATGTAATCTGTTTATTTCAGCATTAAACCCATTTGAGGAAGATAACATAGACGCTGCATTTCTGGAAGAGATTGCTCTAAAACAAACTGCAGATATACTAGGCCTACGACAATGATGGACACCGGAAAAAGAAGTGACTTCTGCCTGTACATTTCTGAAGAACCGCTACAGATGCCCATAGTAGTTCCCGTGACCGTTCTCTCGGAATCAAGTTGTGCAACGCTGACGTTCAGTTACATAAATGTATGTACGTTCTATCGCTGCGACATTTCCTGTTGTGGTCTGGCCCGTTTACAGCTGATATATATCTTCTTCTCAAAAACAGGAAAGTGATGTCTAACATTGGCAAGATACTGAGTTCAATCAGCAAGTTGAAACCAGGAACCTGCCAGTGTATAAAAAACTTATAGAATAATTATTCCTCATAGGAATTATGTACTGAAATATGAATTGGCAAATAATTTTGCTTGAAAACTGTTTACATATATAGTTTCCACTGTAACATGTTTTAATTAGCTATGGTTCTCTGCTAGGAACTAATAAAGGAAAGGACTAATGGTCATGTACAATGAAGAAAATTTAGTTTTAGTACTGTTTAGAATGGACATGTAAATTTTGTCCAAATATATATTCAATAAAGCTACACTGATCTATTCTCCAAGATTCTGTAAAAATCTTGGTTACTTACTGCTGCCACTAATGAGGCCGATCTGTATACGGTTTTTATTTGGGTCAAAAGCTTTATGTTGACATATTACTAGTAATGAAAGGTATTTCTGTGCAGAGCCAAAAATGGACTATATGTACAGGGTATATGTAAGGGTATATGTACATGGCGTCGTTATGGAGCGTAACGGCCTGAAAAAGTGCTCAATAAATGTAAACAAAATATGCAATGTAAAAATGGCTTGCTGTTCATTTTTAGTCTTGTTCATCTTTAAACCACTTCACATTTTGTAAAGACGTGAAGCAGTTAGGCTACTTTCAGACATCAGTTTTTCTCTATCAGGTGCAATGCGGCGCCATGCCGCATCGCCGGATCTGGCATAAAATGTGGAAAACGGATGCACCAGTTCCAGTTTTTTGCCGGATCCGGCATAATCCGGCAAAAAAAACGGAACCGGTGCATCCGTTTTTCCATCCGTTTCGTCCGTTTTTTTGCTGGATCCGGTTTTTAAAACACGCCCAAAAGCCACCATTGGCTACTGGTATTCAAAGGAAAACCTATAAATACCTTGGTTTTACACCCTGTTGAGAGGATGTTGTTTTTGAGCAAGATGGAAGCTATTATTGGAAACATCGCGCAGGCTTACATTGATTTTACTTTTGAGGCCAATTCTTTGGCAGCAGTTGTCATGGAGAAGGAGCGACAAAGGCAGCGCATCATGCGTCTGCGCCGACGTCGTTTCTGGATTCACCCTATAACCACACAGAGGATGACACTGGGAGTCTTTGCAACGTTATATCTGGCGTTGCGAGGAAATCCAGAGAAGTTTTTCCTTTATACGAGGATGAAAGTGGAAACTTTTGATTCTTTTGCTGGACAGGGTTGGAGAACTGATCCGGAGACGTGACACCTACTGCCGCTTCTCCATCTCACCACCGGAGCGTTTGATGGTCACTCTCCGGTAAGCCAATTTTTATTGTTTTTCCTCCAAAGCAGACTTCAGTATACTGGAAAATGTGTCTCTTCCTGTTGTTGCAGTTATTTTGCATTAATAATTGTTTTTGACTTTTCACACAGATTCCTTGCAACAGGCGAATCCCTTTCCTCGCTACATTACCAGTATAGGAATGGGATTTCAACATTATCAGGTATCATCAAGTACACATGCCGCGCATTGTGGGACAGTCTATATGAAGAGTTTATCCCACAGCCCACAACAGAGAGTTTGCTCGAAATAGCAGACCAATTTTACAGCATCTGTCAGTTTCCAAATTGCCTGGGTGCAGTTGATGGCAAGCACATCAGGATCACAAAACCAGCTGGATCGGGATCTGAATTTTTTAATTATAAAAAATATTTCTCTATCGTCCTGATGGCGATTGCAGACGCCAAGTACAAATTTGTTGCGGTGGATATTGGGGCCTATGGACGCTCCAATGACTCACAAGTTTTTCTAGTTTCATCAATGGGCCGTAATTTGTATGGAAACACATTCCAATTCCCACCTCCAACACCGCTTCCTCAAACTTCTGGGCCACCACTGCCATTTGTCTGCGTAGGTGATGAAGCGTTTCAACTGTCAGAACACCTGCTCAAGCCGTATGCAAGCAGAGACTTGACACCAACAAAAAGAGTGTTCAACTATCGACTGACACGAGCACGGAGGATGGTGGAGTGTTCTTTTGGAATTCTTACAGCAAAATGGAGAGTTCTGTTGACCGCAATTAACTTGAAAACTGAAAATGTGGATGAGGTGGTAAAAGCATGTGTTGTCCTACACAATTTTGTTATTACTAAGGAACAGATTGTCATAGAAGACAATGATGTCGAAACCACATTGCATGATTATCGCACTGTTAATGTGCGAAGTACTCTAGCATTGTCCAGAATAAGGGACACATTTGCAGAGTACTTTATGTCACCTGAAGGTAGAGTTGAATGGCAGGATGACATGGTTTGAGATTTTAAAACCAATTTTGTACCTTGTTTTACTTTTCAATTTTTTTGGGTAAAGTTATTGTACCTTGTTACCTTACATTTTGTGAAAGTATTGGACCTTTAACAGTATTCAAAATTCCGTTAGTACCCTTTTTTTACTCAAAGTATTATAATTTATCAAATTTGTGACAATAAAGCTCTTTAAAAGCTAAAAAGGAATCATTTATTTTAAAACTTTCTACAAATTCATGTAGTGTGGGGTCTAGAAAATAATATAGGGGCTATATAGAGGTATTATGGAGGGAGGATGGGGTTGGTGATTTCTACTATATTATTGACCTCTTTGGCCCTTTATGAAAACAATTATTTTCTCTTTTTTTAACAATTCTTACATAGTACCTGACCGGCACTACGCTGACCGCCATATTAAACTACCCCAGTGATGGGTATGCCAATGTGGCACCCGCTGGTGATCCAAGGACCTTCCACAATACTGCCAACCAGCAGGCATCCCCCCACAGCCACACACGTACGTTTACTCATACACGTGCTTGTACACAAACTCACATACTCACACACACTCACCTACTCTCACACACACTCACTCACACACACTCACATACATTCAGTTTTATACCTAGACATGTAATATTCAACAGTAAATGAGACACAATACATTTTATTGACTCCAACAAAAAAATTATTTTGTATCAACTTTAGCTGATTATTTTTTTTCTGAATATTTTTGGTAGAAAACTTTTTTGGGGATAAAAAAAAACATTAAAGATTTGTGTAATGTGTAGCGGAAATAGTATTGGAGGGGCTCTCAGTTTGGACCACTTCAGTGTGGGAGGATGTAGTTTGTGAGGGGTCAGAGACCAAAGGAACAAGGTATAGGAATGGAGAAAGAAGGTGAAGGGGTGGAGAAAACAATAGACTGGGGGGAAACAAAACTGTGGGTGTTGATTAAGGACGGTTGAATTTGGGATGCGGAAGGAGACTGGATGTATTGAGCAAGAAGTGTAGGTTGGGAAGGGAGTGGGAACGGATGCAGTAGGGAACTGGTATGGGGAAGGAGACTGGAAAGGGGCAGGAGGTTGGTACTGGGTAAAATGGTATGGTACAGGAGGGGTAGGAAGGACCGGGCCTGGAGCAACTACTGGGCCGGTTGTAGGGGCTACTGATGTCACCTGTGCCAAGGCCACCTGGCAGGCTTGCATTACATGCAGCTGCTGTTCAGGAGTTAGGTTGTCAAGGCGCTCAATTACAGCTTTGAAAAATGAATGATGCGGCACTTTATTTGCATCTAGATGCATCTTATCAACACGCGTGCTTAAATCTAGCACCTCTCTACTAACAAGATTGAACCTAGCAGACATTTGCTGGGTCATGACTTTAATAGTTTTTTGAAATGATGCATGTAGATGCAAAAACTCCGTAGCTAACTGCCTTTCCTGACCCCGGTGACGCAGCCGCCCAGAACTCAAAGGTGTTGTATGGAGGGCAGCTGTGTCAGAGGGGTGAGGTAAAGGAAAGCCTAGCTCGTGAACAGCAGCTTCATGTAATGAAGCCTGCACAGATGCTCCAGCAGAGGTTGATGGGGCTGAGGGATCACACACAAGAGAAGACAGGGAGGGTGCAGAGGGGTTGGGTATGTCGTGGTCCCCGGTGACTGCCTCCTGGGGGATCGCTCCAGAAGGGTTCAATGCAGGCTCCCGCGTGCTGCTGAAAAAGTAGAAAAAAAATTGACATTAATATCATGATATTAATTAGCCCAGGCTACAAAAAAAAAGGTTACACATTTTAACATTTTTTATTTAGTAACTTCAGGTAGGAATGTTTACCTTCTTGTCACCATAGTTGACCGGAGGATCGACAGGGCCTGGGCATATTTATAGCGGCTCCTGCGTCCTCCTGATCCGCTGGAAGCCTGCATCTCTTTGTTGAACTCCTTCTTGAAGCGATCCCGCATTGACCGCCACCGCAACTGAACTCTTTCCCCTGAAAAGCGAAAACACAAAATGGTTAGGATCAAGCACAATACATCCGGAAACATTACTGAAATGTGAATACTTATGCTGTTCTTTCTGTGCCCGAGAATGGAGTTCCTCCCAGTTAGGTACCATAGCCTGGCACACTTCCTCTCAGAGTCGTCTAGTAACACTAGCATCCGCATGGAAGCAGTCCGCCATATTCCATAGCGGCTCACGATCTCTCACCACATCAATTAGGAGGTCAACATCAATAGCCACATCCTCACTGTCGGAATCGTGAGCACGCTCTGAAGCCTGTTTAAAGACAAAAAAGGTAAACATAACAATCACAGCATTAAGTACAAGCCTTACAAAAGACCAAAAAAAATTTACTTACTCTATGGCGACCGCCCCGATGTGGTTGCCGACGACTCTGGGAGGCACTTTGAGGAACTCTCCGACGAGCCACAGAATCAGAAGCCTTTAATGAAAAAACAACAAGAAAACGAAAATTAAATGCTGTTATGTTGACCTATTTTTTGAGTCCAGTGATGTGTATGAAGATCTTTTAGTGCAATGCATGCAAAGATACTTACACTCGGGGAGCCAACTCCAGGCATTTGTCCGCTACGTCCGTCTCCTTCTGAGAAACCCTCAGGTTCAGCTTCCTATTATACAAGAACGCATATATAGGGTTATGTGTACCAAGAATGGCTTGGCCAAAAAAAAAAAATGTACCTCATTTCACTGGCAATGTGAGGGAGGGCTCCCAGAAGAAGACATGTCTGGCTGAAAATCTGTAAGTGCAAATAATTGTTACCTACAACACAAACCATATTTAAAGCTTTCAGGCTTTAATACTTACATTATGGGTTGAAATGGGTTCACACAGGGTTTGGTCAGTGGTGGCCTGGGCAACTTCCTGCATGAAACACGCACGATGTAGTTAATATTTGTTATGTGTGCAACAATGATTTTTAAAATAAAACAAAAGAGCAAAAATAGTAAAAAATAAGATATTTTGAATTCCACTCTCACCACCCTATAAAATGCAGCTTGGACAACCAACCATCACAAAAACTTCTAACAACTTAATCTGTATATACTCGTGTATAAGCCGACCCCCATAATTTAGGCCCAAAAAAATGGTAACACTTATTGTATAAGCCGAGGGTGGAATCTATAGACTATGGCCCCATATGCTGCTCCATTGAATATGCCCCCATATGATGCCCAAAAAAAAAACCCATAACCTCTTGTGGGTCCATCGCCGCTGTCTGCCACTTCTTGTGTCAGTGACTGTACAGCCAGCAGAGGGGCGGCGCGCACTTATCACGTCAACGCACCCCCTGCTGCCTAAACGCCACTTACAGAGGATCCAGCAGAGACCGCAGTGAGCAGCAGTGGACCCAGGAGAGGTGGATGTCGCTATACTCTCATCGCACAGATTCAGTAATAGTAATGAGCGGAACCACGTTACCGCTGGACAGGAAGGGAGACAGTGGAGAAGCGAGCAAGGCTACAGATGCAGCAGCCGGACTGGTAAGTATGATCTGTGACACCCCCGCTCCCCCTCCGACCAACAGGTATATGACCCGTGTATAAGCCAAGAGGGGGACTTTAAGCCCCAAAAATGGGCTTAACATCTCGGCGTATATACGGTACCTCCCCCTACAGTATTTACACATATCCTTCATAATTAAAGTCCCTCCCCACACTGATGACCACAGCTGTAACGTTTTAAAAACACTAGTACAATGTAAGAACAACATTAACGTACATATATATACATGCAGCAGGTACAGCATGGGACTCCAGCATGGTGCCCAGCAATGATGGCAGTGGTGGTGGTTTTGCGGCGGAGGGGTCCTGTGGCGGTTGTGGGGGTCATGGTGGCGACAAGTCAGCAGGAAAGGCCGCAAGCCACAGTCTTTCCTGCTGGCTGTGACGGGGATGGATCTAGCGGGGGAGGGTAAACAACAGCAGCATGTCCAGCAGTAGCAGCGGCAGGGGGGAGCCGTGGCAGTGGTGGGGTACCAGCAAGGACCTGCTGGTGGTACTGTGGAAGGGCATGGTACCAGCAGTGGGTGCCATATTGAAATAGCCATCTCTGGGTATTTCAATTTGGCGGTCGACGTGTTTTCAATAGGCGCAGTGGATTGTGTGAATCAAGGACATGCAGACAGACAAAACGAAAACCTATGCTTGCATGGAAATGTTGAAACTCACACTCAAACTCCTGCTCGATGGATGTCCAATAGTCGATGGCTGGCAAATCCAGTTGGTTGGTGGGTGGTGGATGTCTGGCTGGCAAATCCAGTAGGTTGGTGGCAATCTGGCAGATCCAGTGGCTGTGTGGATCCAGTCAGCTCTTCCTCCTCTGCATTCAATGTGATGAATGCCCTCTACCTTTCCTATAGGGGGGGTGGAGATTGGCAGGTGTTTTTCTCAAAATTTGATACTTTTTTGAGCATGCTCAGTGCAAAAACCAGATCCGGCGCCGGAATGAGGCAAAAACCGGATGCCACCGGATCCGGCGCCCATAGCCTACCATTATACAAAAAAAAGGATGTCGCCGGATCCGGCGTCATCCGGTTTTTAGCCGCAGACAAAAAACGTTACATGCAACGTTTTTTCCAGACGCCGGACAGGCGATTTTTGCCGGATCCAGCAAAAACCGGATACGCCACATAGGCATCCGGCGCAATGCGGCGATAATAAAACTATGGGAAAAAAAACGGACCTGGTGGCAACAGGCACTAGATCCGGTTTGCAAGAAAACTGATGTCTGAAAGTAGCCTTAAACTGGTTCATTTAACATGCGGTTTCTACATACAAGCCCCCCAAATAAAGTGCGCTGCTTAACGACCAAGAAAAAGCACCAAAGACGACACTTCAGGAAAAACACGGACTGTCTGAAAAACGTTGTGTGAACTTTGTCTTTCATTGTTGTTTTTTTTACAGATTTATTTCTGCAGAATAGATATTTTCTGCCACCCCTGTGCTCTATTATACCTATCTTTAATGAGTACAATGCTATATGTGCTGAACTGCTGTCTGTTGGGTCACTACAGAGAATAATATAATTGTCATGATCCAGGATGGGCTTTGTCTCTGGCCCGTCCTGGTCAGACAGGGGTTAATTGTTTCTGCCTCTCTCTGGCATTGGGCGGCTATTTAATGCTCACTTGACCTAGGTCCGGTGTCAGTTATACTCCTGCCCTCGGCTGAGTTAGTTGATCTCGTGCGTACGTGTGCCTTGTGCCTGATAACTTGCTTGATTGTTTGGTTTTGATCCGGTTCTGTCCCTGTTACGAGTTCTGCCTGTCCCTCTTGTACTGCGCTACCTCTCTGTGTATGACCCTCTGCCTGTGACTTGACTATTTGCTCGTCCCTCTGGTACCACACAGCCCTCTCCGTGTAAGAACCCTCGCTTGTCTGACCTGCGTTTTCCTCTCCTCTTCTACAGTTTCCCTGCAGTAGGAACATTATATCATCTGCAGCAGTAGGACGCTAAGCCCCGCCCCCTGCAGTCACATGATCTAGGTCCTGGGATTCCTTACTATTTTCAGCGTCGCAGGTCCTGTCTGCGTGTGGGTAAGTCACCCTGCTCGGCATGGCAGTTTGCCGACGCTGACAGGGTCCTGACATTAGAGTCCTGACATTATAACTGACCGTTACCTTTTTTTTTTCTCTGCTCCCTTTCTCCTGTGTGTGTGATGGATCCTATGCATGCTCTTTCTGAGCAAGTAAAGCACGTGACTCAGATGTCTGAGACTCCTGGGGGAACAACTCACCCTGGCTCAGTCTCAGCAGCTGATCGCTGACACTGTGCAGGGGGTTTTATCATCGGCGGCTCGGTATGTTACATTAATTTCCCGAGTCTCCGCTTGAGTTACCAGATACCTTTTCTGGAGATAAAAGGGAATTCAAAGTGTTCAAGGAGGGCTGTAAGCTTTTTTTTTTCATTGAGACCACACTCTTCTGGGGATGAAAGTCAGAGAGTGGGGGTCATTATGTCTCCATTAAGTGGAGCTCCCCAGGCTTGGGCTTTCTCCCTTCCGACCACTGCCCCTGAGCGTATGACTGTGGATGCATTTTTTGAGGCCCTGGGGCATATTTATGATGAGCCTGATCGGATGCGTAAGGCTGAGGACAGGGTGATGAGTGTGTGCCAGGGGAAGCACTCAGCCGAGTGGTTTTGCTCAGAGTTCAGACGCTGGGCTGCTGAGGTCTGCTGGAATGATGCCGCCCTCCGGGGTTTGTTCCGTAGAGGCCTGTCTGAACGTCTAAAAGATGCCTTGGCTCTCCACCGCCTGATTCCCTGGAGGACGCAATGACACAAGCCGTCCGAATGGATCGCAGGCTACGGGCCAGGGGAGTGATTTAGATTGAAACCCCGTTATTTTCCCAAGGAAGGGGAGCCAGTCCTACATTGGAAACCATGGAGATGGGAACCATCGACGTCAAGGAGAAAGAGAAAAGAGACAACGGCGTTTGGGAAAATGCTGTTTTCACTGTGGTCATTCCGGACATTGGAAAAAGGATTGCCCCTCCTGTCCACTGACCAGCAAGCGACTGAGCACGGGTGATTGTCGTGGAGGTCACCCAGGCTCTCAGGTACCTTTTTCTCCATTTTCAAAAATGTTGTTGCAAGTGGAACTTTGTTGTGGGAGTGTCTCAACACCCACTTCTGCTTTCGTGGATTGCGGATCGTCGTTGAACTTTATTGACTCTGACTTGGTGGCCAGGTGTAAGTTAGGGACAGTTAGGCTGGAGACTCCTATCCACGTTGTTGCCATTGACAAAACACCACTGGCGAAGAATGATGTCATATTTCTTACAGAGGAGTTTCTCCTTAAAGTGAGTTCCTTGCACCAGGAACATATTTCATGCTTTGTTATGGACAACCTGCCTGCGGGACTGGTGTTGGGGTTCCCCTGGTGATTAATTGGGAATCTCGGGACATTGTTAAATGGGGTCCCTATTGTTCTGAAAAATGTCTTGCTACTGTGTCTGTGTCGTCCGTGGGTCTGGAAGGTATTCCGGAGTACCTAAAAGACTATACGGACATTTTCTCCGAAAAAGAGGCTGAGGTTTTACCACCACACCGCCCATTTGATTGTGCCATTGACCTGGTTCCAGGTGCTAAATTGCCCAAGGCCCGCTTGTATAACCTTTCGGGTCCCGAACGGGCTGCTATGAAGGAATACATTTCCGAGAGTCTCCGTAAGGGACACATTCGTCCTTCTGTCTCTCCCGTGGTGGCGGGGTTCTTTTTCGTAAAGAAAAAAGACGGTGGTTTACGCCCATGCCTCGATTTTCGAGAGTTAAATAAGATAACTGTGAGAAATACGTATCCCCTCCCACTTATTCCTGATTTGTACAACCGGTTGTCCGGAGCTAAGTGGTTTTCGAAATTAGATCTACGGGGAGCTATAACCTTATCCGAGTCCGGGAAGGAGATGAGTGGAAAACTGCTTTTCTCACTACTGAAGGGTTGTTTGAAAATTTGGTCATGCCTTTCGGTCTGACCAATGCTCCAGCGGTCTTCCAAAATTTCATAAATCATGTGTTCTCTGATTTTATTGGACATTTTATAGTGGTGTATTTGGATGACATACTGATCTACTCTCCTGATAAACAGGCTCACATTGGTCATATTCGAGCAGTCCTCCAAAGCCTTCGGGAGAACTGTCTCTTTGCTAAAGTAGAGAAATGTTTATTTTTTGTACAGTAACTGTCTTTTCTGGGGTTCATTGTGTCTGCTGAGGGGTATCGCATGGATCCTAATAAGGTGCAGGCCATTGTCGATTGGGTCCAACCTTGTGATTTAAAAGCTCTGCAGCGTTTCCTAGGATTCGCCAATTATTATCGCAAATTTATAAGGGGGTTCTCACAGGTGGTTAAACCCCTCACTGACATGACTCAAAAGGGGGCCGATATCAAGAATTGGTCAGCCACAGCGATAGCGGCGTTTCAGTTTTTAAAGAAATGTTTCACGTCTGCTCCGGTTCTTATTCAACCGGACCCGTCTGAATCATTTATTGTTGAGGTGGACGCCTCAGAGGTGGGGGTGGGGGTGGTATTATCCCGGGACCTGCCACTTTGACTAATTTGAGACCTTGCGCCTTTTTCTCGAAGAAATTCTCCCCTGCGGAGAGAAACTATGATAATGGGAATCGAGAACTTCTGGCCGTGAAGTTGGCCTTTGAAGAATGGAGGCATTTTTTGGAGGGGACTGTCCATCCTATAACCGTAATTACAGACCACAAGAACCTAGCTTACACTGAGTCAGCTAAAAGGTTGACTCCTAGACAGGCTAGATGGTCACTTTTTTTTTCCCGATTCCACTTCTCTATCACTTTTCAGCCAGGATCCAAAAATGTCAGAGCTGATGCCTTGTCATGCAGTCTAGATCCGGTTTTCCCCCCCCAAACCTCCATCCTCCATTCTTCAGCCCGGGGTGGTGGTGGCAGGTATTTCTAATATGTTGGAACGGGAGATTCGGGAAGCCCAGTCTCTTGCACCTCCGGCTAAGCCGGTGGATTAACTTTTCGTACCAGCTCAGTTTCGTCTCAAGGTCCTCCGGGAGTTCCATGACTCAGTTCTGGGTGGACATCCAGGGATCTCGGCTACCCGGAAGGCCATTGCTAGAAAATTCTGGTGGTCTTCTTTAGCCTCTGATGTTGGGGAATGTGTCTGCGTGTGATGTTTGTGCCTGTGTGAAAACCCCCCATAACCGGCCGGCCGGGGAATTGGTACCACTGCCAATTCCTGAGAGACCATGGACTCATTTGTCCATGGATTTCATCACTAACCTTCCCCCCTCCAAGGGTAATACCGTCGTTTGGGTTGTGGTGGACAGGTTTAGTAAGCAGGCACATTTTGTACCTTTGGCAGCTCTACCTAATGCGGAAACATTGTCCAGATTGTTTGTTGAGCATGTGGTGCGGTTGCATGGGGTACCCTTGAATGTGGTGTCTGATAGAGGAGTGCAATTTGTTTCCAGTTTTTGGAGGGCATTTTGTAAGAGGTTGGGTATTGGTCTGTCCTTTTCATCTGGTTACCATCCAGAGACTAGTCCGCTCGGTCTGCCCATTAATCAGTCTCTGGAGCAAATTCTGCATTGCTTGACCGCAGCCCGACAGGATGATTGGTGGTACTGCATAACCTTTGGCTGAGTTTGCGTTTAACAACCGCATTAACCAGTCTACGGGTACATCTCCCTTTTTCTGCAACTATGGGTTTCATCCTCATTTCGGAGAGTTTTCACGTTTGGACTCTGGGTGTCCTGGGGCGGATGAGACTATCCAGCGGTTGGGGGAGGTATGGCGGGAGGTTCAGAGTAACATTACGAAGGCCCAGGATAAATATAAGTTTTTTGCAGACAAAAAACGGTCCGCGGGGCCGGTGTTCCAGATTGGGAATAAGGTATGGTTATCTACCAAGAATATAAGGCTCAAGGTCCCCTCTGCGAAGCTTGGACCTAAGTTTATTGGTCCCGAAGCGGTTAACCCGGTGGCTTTTCGGTTGCGTCTCCCGCCATCTCTACGGATCCGCAATGTTTTCCATAGGGCCCTTTTGAAACCTGTGAGGTCCTGTGGGGAGGGATCATTGTCTTCCCCACCACCGGTTTTGGTAGTCGGGCAGTCTGAGTAAGAGGTGGAACGAATTGCTGACTCTAGGTTGGTCCGTCGTGCCCTTCAATATCTTGTACATTGGAAAGGCTACGGTCCTGAAGACCGGTCGTGGGTTCCTGCTCGATCGGTTGGTCCAGGCCTTTCACGCCAAGTATCCTGAGAGACCCGGGTGTCCAGTGGCCCCCCCCATTGAAAGGAGGGTACTGTCATGATCCAGGATGGGCTTTGTCTTTGGCCTGTCCTGGTCAGACAGGGGTTAATTGTTTCTGCCTCTCTCTGGCAGAGGGCGGCTATTTAATGCTCACTTGACCTAGGTCCAGTGTCAGTTATACTCCTGCCCTCGGCTGAGTTAGTTGACCTCGTGCGTACGTGTGCCTTGTGCCTGATAACTTGCTTGTTTGGTTTTGATCTGGTTCTGTCCCTGTTACGAGTTCTGCCTGTCCCTCTTGTACTGCGCTACCTCTCTATGTATGACCCTCTGCCTGTGACTTGACTATTCTTTGCTCGTCCCTCTGGTACTGCACAGCCCTCTCCGTGTACGAACCCTCGCTTGTCTGACCTGCGTTTTCCTCTCCTCTTCTACAGTTTCCCTGCAGTAGGTACATTATATCATCTGCAGCAGTAGGACGCTTAGCCCCGCACCCTGCAGTCACATGATCTAGGTCCTGGGACTCCTTACTATTTTCAGCGCCGCAGGTCCTGTCTGCTTGAACCGTCACTACTGTATTGGACCCTGCGCTCTCCCATAGTGTGGGTAAGTCACCCTGCTCGGCGTGGCAGTTTGCCGACTCTGACAGGGTCCTGACATTAGAGTCCTGATATTAATGACCCCTTGTGCCCAAGATAAATGTGACTCTTACATCAAGAGACTGGTGGAGCTGTTTCCAGGTATTGTGGTATCTGTGAATGCTGCAATACAAAATGGTTTACTCCTGTGTGTTTGGCCGTGTTTAATCTTTTCTAATGACAATATCGGATTTGTTCAGTGAAGTACATGCCTTCCTCCAGCAAAAGCCCCTATTCGATGGTCAGGTCCATGAGGCTGCGTGCTGCCACATCCAGTCTCATGCTGTGATTCAGAAAATATAGATATACTGTATATTCACTGTGTGTTTATACAGGGACAATAAAGTCTTTTATGAGCTTTCTGTAAGCGGTCACTACTGATGCCTATTGTTGGGTGTCCTGCTACCATGGCCTTTGTGACATCCATCACATTTTCTTTGTGACGTCCATCACAATTTTATGACCATGCTTTTCATGGCTCAAGAATTGCCTAGCACCCCTGGTTTGGCATCGCTGCGTGCGAAACTCAATATGATCATACATCATTTGTCACTGAAGAGGTTTCTGCAGATCTGTGGTCAGTTGTGAAATGTCCCTTCTACGTCAGAATGATATATGTTTCCAAATTTCCCCTTGCTTTACAGCACTGCAGATTTCCATAGAAATGTAAATAAGGGAATACATTTTGGCCTCATCTATCCAGCCAGTCGTAATGGAAGACAAGCCTTGATTCTCAGCAATCAGTTAGAGGTCCCCTTTTATTGCTTAAATTCTCGAGAGAAAAAAATAAAAACCTGTGCAGTGTATTAGTTTCTATGAGCATCAAGGCCTTTTTATCCTCTTAGACTATTTTAATAGAGTTAATGGGTTTACATTTATTATAATACAGCGCACAAGAGAATTCTAAACATTAAATAGATAATGAATGTTTTATTGAATAATGTCACATTGAAGGTACAAATAGTGCTGTCCACACGGACACAATGACCCAATGTCAGGGATGCAATGGTCCATACAGCTAAAAGAAAATATTACAGGCACTCTGGGCATGATATTATTAGTTCCCTTCCCCTGGAATCAAAGCTATATATTTAATAATAGCATTTAGGTACTGTTATTAAAGGGGACTTGTCACCATGAAAATGCCGTCCAATACTTTGGCATCACGTTACAGAGCATGGCTCAGAGGTCCAGTAGGCGGTTCTAATCGGTGACTGACAACTATCTCTATGTATATTTATAGGAGGCTATCAATGAATTAGGCCGACCTCTGAGCCCATTATAAGCAGCGATCATTAAATTAAAATTTATGCTGATATTTTCCCACAAACCTATAGATCAATCTGCTAAACTCCTCCTGCTCTACAACATGATGATGAGACCAAATTCCATACAATCAATGAAAGCACCAATATATTGATCCGCATATATAGAGATTCAAAGCAAACATTCGCCGGAGTATACAAGCCCCGGAAATGGTTGCAATAAGTGGCTGCATCTAAGTCAGATTGTATGTTCAGTGTGACAGGTTCCCTTTAAATCAAACCTGATGCTGCATTTAAGCGCATAGAAAAACTGATTTAATATGAAGCTGCCCCCCTGATTTTGATTGGTTAATTAAAATTGTTTCCAAAAGCCCAGCAGAGGTCACTGTACTGACCAGAGCAACGGATTGTGTATAGTCCAAGGTCACATTCACTTGTCTACTGACAATATATTATTGTTACATTGCAATGGCCGCCGTTAGATTTCAATAGGCTTTATCAGTGGCTTTCTTATATGCCTCATGTTGGAGCAAGGTTCGCTGGGTCTGAACGGTGCCAGAGCCCCATACGGCCGCGGCAGAGGAAGGACATTTTCATCTTCTGGTATGTAAGCATTCGGCCGTTGTTCAGCTGTTGTATAAATGCCATTCGGTAATATGTGTTGCTCCTCTTCTTCTTCCATCTGCAGTGGACAAAAATGACATAAGCTAAAGTTTTATTATTAGAATTTTAAGTAGTAGAATGTAAACTACTCCTGTCACCAGAATACTTTCTATCGCAACATGTCAAATAAATCTGTTCTAAATGTGAAAAAGTCAAATTGAAATGAAATATTGTAATTGTTTCTTAACTTATATCATTCAAATGTAATTTTGAAATAAAAATAATTATTAAAAGCAGCAAAACCTACAATTGTTTGTCATCTTTATAAATTGCTTTTTAATCCCTTCAACCCCCGCTCCTGTTTTCACCTTGCTGACGAGGCCAAATTTTACAATTCTGACCAGTGTCACTTTATGTGGTAATAACTCTGGAACGCTTCAAGGGGGATACTAGTGATTCTGAGAGTGTTGTCTTGTGACAAATTGTACTTCATGATATTGGTAAAAGTTGTACGATATGACTTGCGTTTATTTGTGAAAACATTTGGAAATTTAGTAAACTTTAAAATTTTTATGCCCTTAAACCACAGAGTTATGTCACACAAAATAGATACCGTAATAAATAACATTTCCCACGTGTCTACTTTACATCACCACAATTTTTGAAGCACTTTTTTTTTGTTAGGAAGTTATAAGGGTTTAAAGTTGATCAGCGATTTCTCAATTTTCCAACAAAATGTACAAAACCATTTTTTTAGGGGCCATATCACATTTGAAGTGATTTGGAGGGGCCTGTATAACAGATACCCAAAAGTGACACCATTCTAAAAACTGCACCCCCCTCAAGGTGCATAGAACCACATTCAAGAAGTTCATTAAACCTTCAGTTGCTTTACTGGAATTGAAACAATGTGGAAGGAAAAAAATAAACATTTAACTTTTTTTTCACAAACATGTTACTTTAAGACCCACATTTTTTATTTTTACAAGGATGACAGGAGAAAATGGACCCCAAAATTTGTTGTGCAAGTTTTCCTGAGCACACCGATACCTAACATGTATGGGTAAAACTACTGTTTGGGCGCATGGCAGGGCTCGGACGGAGCACCGTTTGACTTTTTGAATACAAAATTGTCTGGAATCGAGAGCGGACACCATGTCGCATTTGGAGAGCCCAGTTTAAAGAGAAGAGACCCCATTTTGCAAACCAGACTACTCAAGGAATGTATCTAGATGTGTGATGAGCACCTTGAACTCCCAGGTACTTCACATAAGTTTATAGCGTAGAGCCGTGAAAATAATAATTAAAAAAATCACATTTTTCCCACAAAAAATGTTATTTTATCCCCATTTATTCTATTTTCACAAGGGTAACAGGAGAAATTGTACCATACAATTTATTGTGCAATATCTCCTGAATACACAGATATCCCATATGTAGTCAAAAACTACTTTTGAGGCACGGTGCCAAGATTAGAAGGGAAGAATCGCCATATTGGAGTTCAGATTCTGCTGGAATTGTTTGAGGGTGAACAAAAAAACTTAAATTAACCTTAATTATATAAAAAGTATGAATATTATTATATAGACACAAACTCTTAATAACATAGGGGATATTGTGGGTGGTTTTGAGGTGTACAGTCATGGCCAAAAGTTTTGAGAATGACACAAATATTATATTTTCACATGATCTGCTGGCCTCTGGTTTTTATGTGTGTTTGTCAGATGTTTTTATCACATACAGAAATTGCAATCATATGAGTAGCAAAAGGTTATATTGACAGTTAGAATGAGTTAATGCAGCAAGTCAATATTTGCAGTGTTGACCCTTCTTCTTCAGGACCTCAGCAATTCTCCCTGGCATGCTCTCAATCAACTTCTGGATCAAATCCTGACTGATAGCAGTCCATTCTTGCAAAATCAATGCTTTTATTTTGTCTGAATTTGAAGGTTTTTGTTTGTCCACCCATCTCTTGATGATTGACCACAAGTTCTCAATGGGATTAAGATCTGGGGAGTTTCCAGGCCATGGTCCCAAAATCTCTATGTTTTGTTCCCTGAGCCATTTAGTTATCACCTTTGCTTTATGGCAAGGTGCTCCATCATGTTGAAAAAGGCATTGTTGATCGCCAAACTGCTCTTGGACGGTTGGGAGAAGTTGCTCTTGGAGGACATTCTGGTACCATTCTTTATTCATGGCTGTGTTTTTAGGCAAGACTGATAGAGAGCCCATTCCCTTGGCTGAGAAGCAACCCCACACATGAATGGTTTCAGGAAGCTTGACAGTTGGCATGAGACAAGACTGGTGGTAGCGCTCACCTGGTCTTCTCTGAATAAGCCGTTTAACAGATATCCCAAACAATCGAAAAGGTTTCATCAGAGAAAATGACTTTACCCCAGTCCTCAGCAGTCCACTCCCTGTACCTCTTGCAGAATATCAGTCTGTCCATGATGTTTTTCCTGGAGAGAAGTGGCTTCTTTGCTGCCCTCCTTGAGACCAGGCCTTGCTCCAAGAGTCTCCGCCTCACAGCACGTGCAGATGCACTCACACCTGCCTGCTGCCATTCCTGAGCAAGCTCTGCACTGCTGGTAGCCCGATCCCGCAGCTGAAACACTTTTAAGAGACGGTCCTGGCGCTTGCTGGTCTTTCTTGGGCGCCCTGGAGCCTTTTTGGCAACAAGGGAACCTCTCTCCTTGAAGTTCTTGATGATGCGATAGATTGTTGACTGAGGTGCAATCTTTCTAGCTGCGATACTCTTCCCTGTTAGGCCATTTTTGTGCAGTGCAATGATGACTGCACGTGTTTCTTTAGAGATAACCATGGTTAACAGAGGAGAAACAATGATGCCAAGCACCAGCCTCCTTTTAAGGTGTCCAGTGGTGTCATTCTTACTTAATCATGACAGATTGATCTCCAGCCCTGTCCTCATCAACACCCACACCTGTGTTAATGGAGCAATCACTGAAACAATGTTAGCTGGTCCTTTTAAGGCAGGGCTGCAATGATGTTGAAATGTGTTTTGGGGGATAAAGTTCATTTTCTAGGCAAATATTGACTTTGCAAGTAATTGCTGTTAAGCTGATCACTCTTTATAACATTCTGGAGTATATGCAAATTGCCATTAGAAAAAATGAAGCAGTAGACTTTGTAAAAATTAATATTTGTGTCATTCTCAAAACATTTGGCCATGACTGTATATATAGGAAGCAGGTTGACCCTAGTCAGTCCCAGTAACTCTGCTATCCTGTCTAACTGCGGAGGTTAGTACCCTAAAAGTTTGACATTGTGCCCCTGCTCACCGTCAGCTTTTCCTCAAAAACCCTATTGACCCCTAATTAAACATATACACAATCCAACATCAATTAATAGTAGAATCAGACAGTAGAGTTGCTGTTAGGATTGTGAATATTTGTACTGATAAAGTGTGGTTCTTTAAATGTCAAAAGGAGGTAACATATGGAGCACCTAATGCTAGTTAATGTGTCCAAGACCGTCAAGACGTAGAGCATAATGGTACAGTTTGTTTTTTATATTTTTTTCACAATACCTATATAGCAGTTTTGACACAATAATGATTAGAAAATATGTGCTGATAGTTCCGTCATTGAAAACTCTTATGCAGTGTTATAAAATGCATGTGTGCTTGCAAGACTCTCAGTGCACCTATGTTTCACTAGTAGACTGCACAAAAAGTTAGATTCCAAGGAACAACTTATCTGAGAATTGTCATAGACGATCCCTTTTTCCCATATTTATGACTCTCAGATAAGTTGAAACTTGGATTCTGTACTTTTTTTGTGGCCATTTAAAACTTTTGGAGGATTATATTATTTCTAGTCTACTGGTAAAATATAGGTGCCTGCCATATAAACCTCAAAACCACCCAGTTACCCCCTATGTTCTTAAAAGGGTTTGTGTCTACGGTATATATTAATATTGATATCTTTTTAAATCATAGTTAATAAAGGTTAATTTTTAAAGAGTTTTTTTGTTCAATTTAACATGGCACCCTCAAAAAATTCCAGCAATATCTGAACTCCAATATGGCGCTTCTCCCCTTCTGAGCTTTGCACTGTGCGTCAAAAGTAGTTTTGACCACATATGGGGTTTTGGTGCACTCTGGAGAAATTGCACAACAAATGAGTGCAAGTTAGACAAAAATCGTGTCAATTTTCTGAATAAAACGCTGAACTTTTTTTATACGCTGGTATGAACCTGCCCTTAAGGATATTGCATTAGAGGTTTTTCAATATTCGCACAAATTATGTGCGACCTACAGTTGCCTGCAAGTTTTCTAAAATGAGGGTGTGGATTATAATTAGAGGTGTAGCTAACAACCACAATAAAATTGGTGTAAATCTGGATATCTGGTAGCGGCGCACACATTCCAAAAATGTATCGAATTTGTATGTTACTCCATCCAACAGGCTTTTAATCAAGAATGCCAAATATTGGGCCATAATCATTATCAAGAATGGAGCAAACCTTACCCTAGCTTTCTCTTGCTTCTCTAGTCGGCGTCTTTGTTCTTCCCGTAGTAGGCGTTTCCATTCTTGTTCCGTTTCCTCACTAGGCGGCAGCCCTTGCTCCATTCTCGTATGGCACCTTTGTATAAATTTCTCCTTATCTCTCGTTTCTTGCTGCAGCTTGATGTAATAGGCTTGTTGCATTGACAGCTCCGCAATGCAGGACATCATTTTACGAGTGGTGTCCTTTATTTTCTTTTGCAGTTCATTCATCTACCAAAATATTGATGTACAAAATACGAAAAGAATGGCCATGCTGGAGTGTAAATCTGTTATTTTTCCTATTCTCTTCAAACTTATGGCTTACTGATATTAAATAAGCATTTTCACTAAGGCTAGTTTCACACTAGCGCTTTTGAGTGCAGCGACGGCCTGCGCACGGCCGCCGCTAAGCCCCACCCCTGCCACGCCTCCGCCGGTAGCTCCGCCTGCCGGCGCATGACGCTGCATGCATCCTGCGTCCCCTATCTTTATCACTGGGGGGGCAGGCCGTGCGCAGTATGCGTTTGGCGGCGCATGCGTCCTTTTGACGGTGCACCGACCTGCGCCAAACACAACCTGCTGCAGTTTGGTTGCGCTCGGCGCACCGTCAAAAAGGCGCATGCGCCGCCAAACGCATACTGCGCACGGCCTGCGCCCCCAGTGATAAAGATAGGGGACGCAGGATGCATGCAGCGTCATGCGCCGGTAGGCGGAGCTACCGGTGGAGGCGCGGCAGGGGCGGGGCTTAGCGGCGGCCGTGCGCAGGCCGTCGCTGCGCTCAAAAACGCTAGTGTGAAACTAGCCTAAATATTGCCTAAATTTGAATAAATGATGGGTGATTATATTACCGCACTTAACACTACATATATTCTACATTTAAACAGGTTTAGGTAATAGCTTGGAGGACTGATTCTATAATGTTAATAAAGTTCAACATTTGGGTTTTAGCATTAGTTTTAGAAGTGTTCAATGTAATGTTACATTCCTATTGGTTTGAAATGTATAAAAAAAGTTTCTGGAGTGAATTCGGTAAAAAAAAATGTTGTATTTTGCCTTGAGGATTAGGACGACATTGAAAACCAAGACACAACTATGAAAGCTGATCTAGAAACGACGCTACCAATTCCCAGTGCCCGACGAATAGCAATATCATTACGTATAAAGTATAATTAATGTTACTTATGGTTGTGTGAGGTAGCGCTGTTATTTACTTTGGGAATTCTCGCTAGGCAGCGAACAAATCACGTCCGGCATGAATTTTCCATAAACCATAGCAGTCCATGCGGTTTATTATTCATCATAAACCATCACAGCAACAGACAGTTCACTTAACATCTGCATAGCATCCATTATAGCTTCCCACTGTAAACCCAGTGTCCAGTACGCAGGCTCTCTTAGCCTCGCAATTATCTCACCCACGTCAGGGCTCCTGCGGCTTCAGCATCCTGCACACGTTCATTCCCTACAGAGAACTCTCAGGCACACATCGCCATTGCTCACAGCCACTTCACACGTGCTGTCAGGCAGGAAGCTCCATCTCAGCGGGATCTTCCACACTGGACCAACCGGGTCCAAGCATTCACCACATGTGACCTACCCTGGCCACATTATATGGTCCATAGCCACGCCCACCGGGTCACGTGACTATGACCTCATCACAGGTCCTTCACACACTCACACAGCCTTTTACTACAGGCGTTTTCAGACCCACCTCAGGGTGGGTTTATAGGCAACCAGACCCGCCCATCTCTCTAGTTACCTGGAGACTTCTCCCTCTCATATTAAATCAGCATCTCAGCAAAGACCTTGCTGATCACACACCTATAAGTCTCCATCTCAAAGCCACCCACTTTGAGATCCCAAACGGCCATTCAATATTCTTCCATTCATCCTTTCTCCTGGAACCTCCACACAGCGCCCCCTAGTGGACACAGTGGTTACTACACCACAGTTGGCATTACATTATATTTGTATTTATATTTTGTCACCTCTGGGGTAGAGGTCTTTTTAAGGGCTTTATGCCATTTTTATGGCAAACAAACCAGCAAACGTTGTCTCATGCCAATTTAGTGCAAAACTTTGAGACAAAAATATGGTGGTGTGGCAAATAGTAGTCCAACAAATTGACTTTAACTTATGCTATAAATTTGGCATCTATTATAACGCAAGTAGATTTCAAATCCAGAACAAGATCAAATTAAGGGGCACATATCTGTATTAGACTATCGTTTAGAACATCAGTTTAAATAAATGCCCTCCAACTTCTAAAATTGTGCGTATGGTTTCTCCTTTTTATTTGCGTTTTTGGATTTGTCATTTATCTACCCATCTCTGTATACATTTGACATTAGGTGGTGCCCACCTGTCTTCCCTCTCTTTTAAATTACACAAACCTTTTTAGCAAGAAGCAGGGTGTCCTCCTTGCCATTCTCAGCTTTAATGCGTATTCTGTTTGAAAGCCTAGAAATGTGTTCGTAGAGAAAGTCCTTCTCCAGCAAGTTCTCCTCCTTCTCGGCCAGACGCAGTTCTAACTGTATTAGACAGGGGGGGATTAATAGGCATCATAAAAAACCTGGACTTCCTGATTACACAGATTACTGGGAATCTGACACTAAGCACATCATAAAAAAATGGATCTAATCGCTGCTTATGTTCTGCAGAAACCGAAGTTTAAAGGGAGAGAACCTGTCAGTCAACATATGCTGAAACAAAGGGCACCATGATCCTGACACTGGCTGCACAATTACAGCACGGTATGTTTTTTTTCTGAAGTGCTCCAGTGTTTCAGAGAAAACATAGCTTGAAGAGCCAGCTGGGAACCATTGAAAGAGACAAGCCTAGTCCACCCCATGTGAATGGTGTGGAGGAGATACCAGCTAGGGCCTGCACTGGACTAGTCTCCTCTGTTCTTATAATCCCCAGGTGGATATTTAAACTATAGTCAAAGCCTTTCAGAGGAGGATATCTGGCTGACATTATGCAGCCAGGCTCAGATTTATGAATCAATTGATTGTATCGCTTTCATCAAATATGCTAATTGGGAGGCATGGTGCACCCTTGGTGTGGCTCAGTGCACTGCTCCACTCACTGGTTTTGCATGGTCCCACCTTCCTCACTAATGTTTAACGAGAAAGTTCAAGTAAGCCATTGATAACGTCATATAAATCAATAACTAGAAAAGCCCCTGCCACGGGCCTCAATATCGCATATTCACTTTTCCTTGCTACTTTCTATGAGATTAATAGAAACTGTATGTGTGATCAGCAACTGGAAACATCTCTACGTGGTTGGGTGCAGTCAGGCCTCATTCTCACCTCAGTATTTTTAATCAGTATTTGTATGCCAAAACCAGGAGTGTGTCCAATACACAGAATAGGTGTGTTTCCACAGTCAGGAAACGCTGCGGATTGGAGGCTGCGTATCTATTTATCTTGCAGAAATGCTCAGTCACCGCAAGATAAATAACACAGTCTAATGTATACGATGCAGTGATTCTGCATGTGTTCAGTGAAGATGAACGAAGAGGAAGTCAGTTCACCAGTAAGCAGAAGCAGTAAAATTATTTATATTGGTTATATCATGCAGGTGCTCTCTGATTCGTATTTTTAGTTGTCTGGACGTACATCCAACATAAGACAACTCACACCGGTCACAATTAATTTTGTATATTACGCTACTAAAGTTGCAATTAATGTAATTTTTAATTTTAAAATTTAAAGTATGATCAGTATTGCTAAACTCTTTAGACACCTGCGCATGCTTGCATGTTTTACAAATATTAGCACCGCACCTATAAAAACCTTTAGTAGTTAACCAGTTTTCTTTAGGTTTATTGCGATCCAAAGAAAACATGCTTGGTGATAATATGCTACCCAGCGATGGAGCCCTCCTAGATACTAAAGTTTCGCAATACTGATCATACTTTAAATTTTAAAGTTACATTAATTGCAACTCTAGTAGCATAATATACAAAATTAATTGTGACCGGTGTGAGTTGTCTTATGTTGGATGTACGTCCAGACAACTAAAAATACAAATCAGAGAGCACCTGCATGATATAACCAATATAAATAATTTTGAAAGAAACATCTCAGCAGCCTCAAAGCACTTCATAGAATGTCATGCTAGAAGCACATTGCATTTTAAGGTACAGGGGATTGAGCGGGTGAATTTGTCATCTCAAGGGGGAGACATCAGACGATGTCTTCTCACCCGAGAGGCATTTTGGATCTATCTCCTAAATACAAGATATCCGAAAGGTCTAAACAAAAGACATGATTTAATGTTGCATTATTGTTAATGTTTTTATCGTGTTCTGTTTGAACTATGAGGTCTGTCTGAAATGTCATGTGATTACTGGGAGTAATTCTATTGGAGAGGTATACATATATATCCTACCCAAGATGGAGTCTGGATATGGCTGCGACAAAGACCATGTAGGTCGAAACGCGTAGCCTTATCTTGTTCTAACCTGGTTTGGTTATATGGAGAGACTCATGATGTGTATTTTAAACCGATTCAATAAAGAAGAATTTTAAGCAGCTGGAGCTGAACTTTCTCCTTTCCTATGTGTTCAGTGAACACATGCGGAATCACAGTGCGTACAAAAGCCAGCAGTGCTTTTGGCGGAGCTGCATCCAAAGCGCTGGCATTTCGGAACGTGGAGACATACCCTTTTGTTTTTTTTCTGCAAGTTCCACTCCTGGCTTTGGCATACAAACACTGATGCAAAATACTAACCTGTGAATAAGGCCTAACATAGTCTGAATTATGGCCACCATTATAAGTTTATGTCCTCACAGCAACATTTTTTTTTTTTTTAAATGCATCCAAAAGTGAAAATGCTTACAGAGGTTGTCCACTACTAGGACAACTCCTTCAAGATCAAAATGTTTGGCCCCTATAAAATAATAAAGCCTATCCTCCCCTCCCGTGTCGGCGTCACAGCTCCAGCTGATCTCGGACTTCCTCTTCCTGCTCAATTTGAAAGGACTTTGGGAAAGTGATACCAGCGCTGATTGGGCATTGGATTCACATGTCATAACGGCATGGGAGCCCCGGGAGACGGAGTGCCGACTCTGTGGGAATGGAGCCAGCACCAGAGGTGAGTATAAGCTTTATTATTTTATGGGTGCCAAGTGACAGGTATGAGAAGACGTTGTCCAAGTAGTGGACAACTTCTTTAACTAATGATTAAAAAGCAGTTGTGTAAGTGAGAGAGCCCTTTTAAAGGGTACCACTTGTGTCCCCAAACACTATTAATCTCCAGATATCAGGTTAATCTGCATTTTAATAGCGTTCTAAAGCTGTAAGGTCACCATACAGAAGGCCCAGCTACCAAGTGGAAATTAACATTATGCCCTCGGCTTTCAGTCCTCGAAGCACCACTCTATAGTGAGCAGTATAACCTGTCACATTGACTGACAGCTCACTCTGCATGGATACGACTAAACAGTAAAATCGCCAGTTTTGCTAAGTTTTTTTATTTTTTTGGAACTTTTTGGTTGCGGATTACATGTGTGCTTTGTCTACAGCATGTTTAATAAAGTTAGTTTTATTCACCAAAAAATTCTTGTTGTGGTTTTTCACCTCATTGCTTTCCATGGGTGGGAAAAAAATGCTGAAATAATTGATATGCTGCAGATTTAAAAAAAAGTGCAGGAGTCCTCAAATTCAGTCAGCAAAACATAACCAAGCATCTGCAAGAAATCCCCGGAATCTAATAGTGTCTCATTAGACACTGATCTAATGCAGATAGATATTATATATATATATATATATATATATATATATATATATATATATATATATATATATATTTCCATAATAAATAATTGTATAAGTGTTTTTTTTTTACTGCTTCTCCATTACACACATGAAACCTTGGTCTTCTAGGGCACCCCTGTCCTCTCCTTTGTTCCCTACTGCCTTATTTTACATACTTTTCTTAAGTGTATTTATTCCCCCACTACATATTAGACAAATTTCAAACTTTGTAACTTTTGTATCATGAACTTTAACTTTTACAAATGCACCTTGGCAGATATTTAGTTTGTTAGACTGGATGCCATCCTCACCTCCTCCATTTTCTTCATAAGATCTTGTAGAGATGGATCGTTTCCGTCTAGCATACGTATCCGGCTTTCTTTATTGGGACTCTGTGCCAGGTCCTCAAGTTCAGCTACTCTGTCATTACACTGGGAAAGCTGTTTGACAAAAGTTATAAAACTGTATAATTATATTTACTGACTGGCATCTACCAGTAAGAAATTCACTAAACACAGCGGGGTCATGTAAGGCCATTGTCTTCTACTGGACCACAGCTTCTGGATGTCTTTTTCCAAAATGCTCATTTTTTATCTAGAGAAACCATTCATCCTATTCTAACAACCTACTTTATGCTGTGAAAGTAAAGGCTTTTACATGTCTGCAGCTGGACACATCATGGTATTTGCCTACATTAATGCGGAATTATTCAAGAGGTTGATGATGAGCAGAGAATGGAACAGGACTCTGTGTGTGACTGTTCAATGTAGTAAGAGTTTAAGGGAAAATTGTGCTAAGTGTTCTAGGAAAAAGGAATAATTTTTTAATACAACTAGATGATTTAAAATGCAAAAATAAACTCTTCAGTCACTTACATATCAGGATCCTTAAGTTTTAAGGAGAACCTGTCTCCAATTTAAATAAGGACAGTCTTTGCTCTTGTCTTATTCCTGCTACTCATCTGATTAATTAGTCTGGTTTTTTTTGTTTCTTTTTTTTGGAGAAAAGCAAAAACTGTCATACAGTTGTAATGTAGGTGGCCAGATGCAATGCACAGAAGACAGGAGGCAAGAACAGTCAGTGAATGGTGTAATTTACAGTAGATATGACAATTGGTAGTATTAAACAAAGCAAATCAACAATTAACCAAACCATATAATGATGCAATTGTAATAACAATGAAAGCTCTTCACAATATAATGCTAATGTTCTCTTTACAAGGAGGTTACACCCTTTCACAGGAGTTACCATGTAAGTTCTTCCTGCAATTCTGGCCCTTGCAGGGGTCACCGAGTTTTCGTGCTAGGCCGCAAGTCGTTCTGATGAAGTCTATGCAAGAGCGCTGGAGCTTCCCACTTACCAACCGGCCCCCTTCCCTCATGATGTCCTAGCCCACGTCAACCCCGGTACCATATTTTAGAGCTGGAAGTGACTGCCCTGCTCACTCGCGCTGTACCTCTGCAACTGCAGGCGTGATCCTCTAGTCGCTGTCTCCTCGCGCGTCTTCAGTGCTTGACCGTCGGCGGATGTCTCCTCAGCCTGGGGTGGAAGGACTGGGTCTCGACTCTTGCCGACTGTCGTCTGGTCTATGGAACTTGACTGACTTAGGGCAAAGGTCCTGGTCTTGACCTGCGCCATTCAGGACTCCGGATCATGACTGATGCAGTCTAGACTCTGGGTCTCACCGTGCGTTGTCTGGACCTTGTCAGGTGATGAGCGGTACTTTAGTGGCATAGGCTTATCGCTGAGGCCTGTCACACTGGCCTCGACGCCATCCCTGGTCCACGGCTGCTCTGCTCTCCCCTTTGGAGCCAAATCCTCTGCGGTATTGTGCTCAGAGCATTTATATCCAGGAACTCTATCACGCGAGTCACCTGACCCGGACCAGCACAAGAACTTGCTCCCCCTGCAATTCTTCTGGTGCAAATTGGTTCCACCTGTTTTCGCCCGGCCAGCAGATGGCAGTCTTTCTCCACTAATTTCACATCACACAAAGGTTCTTCAGGGGTATCACTGCTTCCTCTTACTCAGTTCTAGGATTATTTGTTGCCAGTTTTTATGGTCTTCACAAGTGGGTGTAGCTCTCTTACTTCGCTAGGGGCATACCTTTGGGCTTCTCTGCATTATTAGGCCTCTTTCACGTGTCCTAAAATTTCCAGTATTGGAAAAACAAGTACTGGTGTTATCCGTGTCTGTGTGTACATGTGTGGCAATCATGTGCACCATCAGTGACATGACGTACTGGAATAGAATGTAGAATAGAAATGACAGTGGTTTAGATGTTAGATGTGCAAAGATATAGACAGACAAATAGATATCTGTGAGATATTTACAGTATTTTGCAGACGATGATATGCACCAGACCATAAGACGCATCCCAAATTTGGGGGTGGATATAGCCACCGTGCTGCCCCTGGGTTTAGTAATGGAGAAGTTTCTGTGAGACCCCCCCCCATTACTAACCCTGTAGTCAAAAGAAATAAACCTATATACAAACACACACATCTTTTCTTTGTAAAAATAACTCCCTGACAATTTCACTCTTTCACCCATTTACTTAAAAAAAAATCCATGCCAGTCCATCGTAGTCCCCATGGAGATTTCACAACGACTCCAGTCTTCTTCGTCCAGCGTATGGAGCCCCATTCAGAAAACGAAAACTAGAGCAGCATCCATTGCTGGTTCTCACTCTCCACTGAGAGAACCTAGGTGCTGTGATGAGCAGTGACGTCATTAAGGTTACCATATTTTACAGCCGCCTTTCACATAGCGTCACCGGTCATCATTCTGGCTTTCACGCTGCATAGTGTGAGACCCGGCGGTTGTGAATTGCTGTAACCTTACTGATGTCTCAGCTCCTCAACAATGAGGGATGGTCTTATTAGGCTGGGAATGGATCTTCCCAGCCTATTAACATCAGCCCACAGCTGTCTGCTTTGCTTTAATTGGTTTTTAAAAATGGGGGGACCTCACATCATTTTTTTTTTTTTAGGGTCCCCCACTTTTTTAATAACCCGCAAAGGCAAAGCAGGCTGCTTTGAGCTAATATTTATACAGTGTTCCAAATTATTATGCAAAAAATATTTACTCATATGTTCTCTAAATTACCTATATGAATTGCAGTCATTGTTATTTTCCAGTCATCTAATATTCTAGTATAATTGCAATGCTTTTGAGCAAACTGCCTATGAAAACAGTATATTTTTAAAAATAAGAAACACTTAAAATGCATGTTCCAAATTATTATGCACAGCAGAGTTTTCAACCTTTTTATTTTTATTTTGAACAAAAAAATGGTCAATTGTGAAATTGTAATAAGCATTATCAGCTTATTACAAAATGAAATCAAACAGTTTTCAAGTCAAAACTTTATTCTAGGTGATGTTACATTTGCACATAGGACCCCTTGTTCGAAAGAAGCTTCTGAACTCTCTCATCCATTGAATTTGTCAGTTTTTGGATGGTTTGTGCTTCAATTGTTTTGCATGTGGACAGAATACCCTCCCAGAGCTGTTGCTTAGATGTGAACTGCCTCCCGCCATCATAGACACTCCTTTTGATGATGCTCCAGAGGTTCTCAATGGGGTTGAGGTCAGGGGAAGATGGTGGCCACACCATAAGTTTGTCCTCTTTTATGCCCATAGCAGCCAGAGATGCAGATGTGTTATTTGCAGCATGAGACGGTACATTATCATGCATGAAAATGATCTTGCTGCGGAAAGCACGGTTCTTCCTCTTGAACCATGGCAGGAAGTGCTGTTTTAGAAACTTCACATAGATTATGTAGTTCATCTTTACCCCTTCAGGGATCCTAAAGGGTCTGACAATCTCTCTCCCCATGATTCCAGCCCAAAACATTACTCCACCTCCTCCTTGTTGGCGCCTTAGCCGTGTTTTCATGGGGTGTCCATCAACCAGCCATCCTCCACTCCATCCATCTGGACCATCGCATGGCACTCATCGGTGAATAAAACAGTTTGGAAGTCAGTCTTCATGTATCGTTTGGCCCACTGGAGCTGTTTCTGCTTGTGTGCAGTGGATAGAGGTGGTCGACAGGATGGCTTACGCACAGCTGCAAACCTCTGAAGGACCCTGCATCTTGTTGTTCGGGGGACGTTGGAGGCACCAGCAGCTTCAAAAACTTGTCTGCTGCTATGACAAGGCATTTTTGCAGCTGCTCTTTTAACCTGACGCAATTGCCTGTTGGAAAGAGTCCTCAATTTTTCCTTATCAGCACGCACATGTGTGTGCTGGCAATCAGCTACATACTTCTTGATTGTGCGATGATCACGATGAAGTGTCTTGGCAATGTTGATTGTAGTCATGCCTTGACCTAAATACTCCACAATTTGTTGCTTCTCAGCAGCTGACACATCCTTTGTCTTTCCCATTTTGGCAAAAAATGTAGGCTGCTTAATAATGTGGAACAGCCTTCTTAAGTAGTCTTGCCTTTATTTGGATACACCTGCCAAACTAATTTGCACAGGTATCTGCAATTGCTTTCAGTGATATAAAGAGCCCTGACACACATCACCATCAATGAGTTTAAATGACAAACAAAAAAATTCTAACCTTATCACTCCTTAACTCTTTTTGCATAATAATTTGGAACACAGTTTAGGCTGAGAAGCTCCATGGTTAATGGTCCCTACCCAGCATAATAAGATCAGCTCCCAGCTGTCTGCTTCACCGTAGCTGGGTATTAAAAATAGGGGGGACCCTATGTAAATTTTTTATTTTTTTGCTAAATACACGTGTAGTAAACTACACATGCATGGCACAGACATCTTTATTTATTCTCTATCTTTGCAAATACTGTATAACATCTAAACCTCTGTCATTTCTATTCTGCATTCCATTCCTGTACATGTCACATGGACGGAACACAGATAAATCATTTTGTCATCTGTGTGCACGTGTGTGGGACGTATTGACATCTGCGCTGCTAGAAAAAAACAGACATGTCCACGAGTAGGTCACACGGACACACGGCCCATTTAACATACGGACATGTACACAGCCCCATATATTATAATGGGTGTGCGTGTGTAAGTGTCTCCAGTACGTGTGAAAACTGACCACACGTACTGGAGCCACTGAGGTGTAAAGGGGACCTTACCCAGTGAGCAACACCCCTTTGGTAAACACCATAAAATGAGTACTAGAGACCGTATGGTAGATTTGAAATAAAAAAATAAATAAAAGGAACAGTAGGAATAAATTAGGAGCAAAAAAACAACCACTTTTTCCTTGGAGAAGTGTCCTAATGCCGGGGGTCACACTTGCAACTGCAATGCGAGAAACTCGCATCAATACCCGGCACTGGGACCGGAGTGTGCGACTCCATGTATTTCTATGCAGCTGAGCACTCCGGTCCCGAGTGCCAGAGGCAGTGCCGGGTATTGATGCGCGAGTTTCTCGCATTGCAGTTGCAAGTGTGACCCCCGGCCTAAGTGTTATCAATGGAATGTCAAAATGTTCATGTGCAGTGAAAATAAGAAAGAAGATTTGATGTGGAACTTGAATGTCCCCAAATTCAGTCTGAGAGTTCATTTACATTTAATATTTTGATTTTGTGCAGAAACTGTTATTCTAGTTTGAAAATTTCTTATTAAATGCTTTTCTAGAATCTGTACTAGCTTTTGGCAGGAAAGAAACTGTATGGCTCCAACATATTATATAAAGGTGATGGCAAGTTGACTGCTGATACATCTCACCTGGATTTGAAGCGTTACAAGATCTGACTCGAGGGTCTTCTTATTTGGCAACTCTTTCTTAATTTGTTCAATTTTCCTATTTTCTTCTGTGACCTTCATCTTCAGAAAGCGAATCTTCTCATCCAAGGCCATCGTCTCCACATCACCATTTCTCAGCAGCATTTCCTGAGTATTTATCTTCTCATAAAAGATGCAGACTTCTTCCTCCCGCTCAATCAACTCTACTCCTCTGTTAATATTAAGGAAAAAAACATAAAAGTCAAACAACCTTCAAAATGAATCTTATAAAAACTGTATATTCATTCTGAATACTGAGGGGTCCTGCAAAAGTCAGCTTATTGTGGAAACCATAGCAATGAATATATATTGCAGCATTATATGGTGTTTATTGATCCAAATGGCTCATCTGTGTCATGCATAGACAATCTAGTAGAGGAGATATTGTAAATTCACATACAGTGCCTTGAAAAAGTATTCATACCGCATGAACTTTTCCACATTTTTCATCTTACATCCAGAAATGGAAATTTATTTTGTGATATGCCGACACTGAGTAGCAAGTACAGTATCTGTGAAGTGCAAAAAAAATAATACATGAGTTTCTAATTACCGTATATAAAAATATACATCTGACTATTGTGATGTGTATTTGTATTCAGCTTCTCTAAGTAAATAATTTGTAGGAGCACCTTTCACTGCAATTACTTGCGGCATGTCTTTTGGGGTATGTCTCTACCAGGTTTGCACATCTAGAGGCTGAAATTTTAGCCCATTTTTCTTGGCAAACTATATCACTATATCTTGCTTAGCTAGATTGGATGGAGAGTATGTGAATGAACAGCAATTTTCATGTTTTGCCAGAGATTCTCCATGGGATCTAAGTCTGGACTTTGACTCTGCCGTTTGAAGAAGCACTCCACCCATCAACATTTTTATCCTCGTAATATATGGCAGTCATCATATTATATAGCCCTGTGTAATTACAATTGCTCATTTTTCTACAAGTTAATTCTTCTCTTTTCTTTTAGGTCTATGACATCACGTGATTAAAAACTGACTAAGCTCTATGTAGTAACATGAAGTCTCTTTTCACTGCATGAGTTATTAAAAGAACTACAATTCTACATCGCAGCTGGGTCAGGAGTTGAAGGGGGGTGGAGCTGGGTTTTCAAGAACTTTAAAGTGATGTAAAATTTAAAATAGCTGTGTTACCCAAATGGCGTGTGGAAGAAGGTGGTCTGGTCAGAATGGAGCAATATTGAACTTTTTGGGCTAAATGCAAAACGCTATGTGTGTGGGAAACTAACACTGTATATCATCCTAAAAACACCATCCCCACCGTCAAAAAATGGTGGTGGCAGCATCCTGCTGTGGGGATACCTTTCTTTAGCAGGGACAGGGAGGTTGATGGAGCTACAGTGGGGCAAAAAAGTATTTAGTCAGTCAGCAATAGTGCAAGTTCCACCACTTAAAAAGATGAGAGGCGTCTGTAATTTACATCATAGGTAGACCTCAACTATGGGAGACAAACTGAGAAAAAAAAATCCAGAAAATCACATTGTCTGTTTTTTTCATTTTATTTGCATATTATGGTGGAAAATAAGTATTTGGTCAGAAACAAAATTTCATCTCAATACTTTGTGTTATATCCTTTGTTGGCAATGACAGAGGTCAAACGTTTTCTGTAAGTCTTCACAAGGTTGCCACACACTGTTGTTGGTATGTTGGCCCATTCCTCCATGCAGATCTCCTCTAGAGCAGTGATGTTTTTGGCTTTTCGCTTGGCAACACGGACTTTCAACTCCCTCCAAAGGTTTTCTATAGGGTTGAGATCTGGAGACTGGCTAGGCCACTCCAGGACCTTGAAATGCTTCTTACGAAGCCACTCCTTCGTTGCCCTGGCGGTGTGCTTTGGATCATTGTCATGTTGAAAGACCCAGCCACGTTTCATATTCAATGCCCTTGCTGATGGAAGGAGGTTTGCACTCAAAATCTCACGATACATGGCCCCATTCATTCTTTCATGTACCCGGATCAGTCGTCCTGGCCCCTTTGCAGAGAAACAGCCCCAAAGCATGATGTTTCCACCACCATGCTTTACAGTAGGTATGGTGTTTGATGGATGCAACTCAGTATTTTTTTTCCTCCAAACACGACAAGTTGTGTTTCTACCAAACAGTTCCAGTTTGGTTTCATGAGACCATAGGACATTCTCCCAAAACTCCTCTGGATCATCCAAATGCTCTCTAGCAAACTTCAGACGGGCCCGGACATGTACAGGCTTAAGCAGTGGGACACGTCTGGCACTGCAGGATCTGAGTCCATGGTGGCGTAGTGTGTTACTTATGGTAGGCCTTGTTACATTGGTCCCAGCTCTCTGCAGTTCATTCACTAGGTTCCCCCGCGTGGTTCTGGGATTTTTGCTCACCGTTCTTGTGATCATTATGACCCCACGGGGTGGGATTTTGCGTGGAGCACCAGATCGAGGGAGATTATCAGTGGTCTTGTATGTCTTCCATTTTCTAATTATTGCTCCCACAGTTGATTTCTTCACTCCAGCTGGTTGGCTATTGCAGATTCAGTCTTCCCAGCCTGGTGCAGGGCTACAATTTTGTTTCTGGTGTCCTTTGACAGCTCTTTGGTCTTCACCATAGTGGAGTTTGGAGTCAGACTGTTTGAGGGTGTGCACAGGTGTCTTTTTATACTGATAACAAGTTTAAACAGGTGCCATTACTACAGGTAATGAGTGGAGGAAAGAGGAGACTCTTAAAGAAGAAGTTACAGGTCTGTGAGAGCCAGAAATCTTGATTGCTTGTTTCTGACCAAATACTTATTTTCCACCATAATATGCAAATAAAATGAAAAAAAAACAGACAATGTGATTTTCTGGATTTTTTTTTCTCAGTTTGTCTCCCATAGTTGAGGTCTACCTATGATGTAAATTACAGACGCCTCTCATCTTTTTAAGTGGTGGAACTTGCACTATTGCTGACTGACTAAATACTTTTTTGCCCCACTGTATATACAAGGCAATGCTGGAGGAAAACATGTTAGAGGCTGCAAAAGACTTGAGACTGGGGTGTAGGTTCACCTTCCAACAGGTCAACTACCTTAAACATACTGCCAAAGCTATAATGGGATGGTTTAGATCAAAGCATATTCATGTGCTTAAATGGCCTAATCAAAGTCCAGACCTAAATACCATTGAGTATCTGTTGCAAGACTTGAAAATGGTTGTTTCCATGCCCTCTCCATCTAATCTCACTTAGCTAGAGTTTATACTAAACAAATACTTTCTACTTAATGATGGTATATCCTAATAAAATATATTTAAATTTGCGGGTGAAACGTGAAAAATGCAGGAAAGTTCACGGGTATCAATACTTTTTCAAGGCACTATATTCAAAAGTTGCTTATGGAAGAAAATTGTAATATGGCAAAATTCGTGCTATTCTAATGGAATAAACTCACAAAGCAAAAGGTGTTCTTATGTACTAAAAGCAGTCCAATGCGCTTTTTCTATATTTTTTTTTTTTTACTGTATGCAAAATGTATACTGTGTTATTTTGCTGGAGGACATTGTGCTAAATTTATCAAAATGGTGTGCAATTGTTTTTTTTATTTATTAGCTCAGTTGTTTTTTGTGCAATATTTAGATAATGAAAACTATGTAAACCGAAAAAATAATGACGACTTAAAAAATCTAGCATAAATATGAGGCAAAAGCCATAATGAATTCGACGCAAGAAATAAAAATACAAAAAAAAGTAAAATTTTACTAAAAAAAAAAAAAGCCACAAAAAGAATGGAGAAATGGGTCTAAATCTACAATTTGCCCTTAGATTTTAGGTTATTAGATGAGGGGTGACATTTTCTTTAACACTTGACCTCATCAGAAATTTGTTTAAAGATAGACTTTTTCTCAGTCCAAAATGGCTGACACCGGCAAACATCGGAATTATGGTCAGTGATAATAAAGTTTAAGAAATCGTTGCTGGAGGGCATATACTTCATATCCATATCATACAGTATGTCATTTTGGCAAAGCAGATAATTTTTCAGCTCTTACATAAAATGCTTGGTGTAGAACTAAACTGCTCAAATGTGACTTCTATCCTCACCTCTCATTCCTGTTCTGGACAGCAGATTCATATTTTTTGCGAAGTCCCACCATTTGTTCCTCTGCCTGGTTAATCATATTGGTGAGTCTCCCGATCTCCATTTTCTGCTGTTCCCTTTTTTCTTTCACCTCTTGAAGATGCAGGCTAACCCTACTGACATCCTTCTGCAGACTATCCCGTACCATATGGTTGTTGCTCTGCTTTAGCATGGCCTTCTGAAGAAGCCTATTACAGAAAATGTAAATCTATGGTAGTCATTTTGTTTTAGTAATTATTTTAGTAACTCTTTAACCACAAGGTTTATGAGGACACCATATGTACAATGTCATGTAAAAGTTTTGGCACCCCTGGTCAAAACTACTGTTATTGTGAACAGTTAAGCAAGTTGAAGATTAATTGATCTATAAAAGGCCTAAAGTTAAAGATGACACATTTCCTTTGTATTTTAGAGAAAAAAAGTTTTGTTTGCTTTTTTTTTTTTTTTCATTTTAAAATTTACAAAAAAGGAAAATGGGCCAATGCAAAAGTTTGGGCAGCGTTGGAGATTAGTGTGCTCAGATAACTTTGACCAAAGTTTTAGGCCTTAATTAGCCTGTTAGGGTTATGGCTTGTTCACTGTCATTGTTAGGAAAGGCCAGGTGATGCAAATTTCCCAGGTTTATAAAAATCCAGACTCTTCCAACCTTGTGCCGAAAAACAGCAGACATGGGTTCTTCTAAGCAGCTGCCTAGCATTCTGAAAATGATGGAAGTCCACAAAGCAGGAGAAGGCTATAAGAAGATAGCAAAGTGGCTTCAAGTTGCCTTATTTTTAGATGAAATGTAATTAAGAAATGTCAGTTAACAGGAACAGTGGAAGTCAAGATAAGGTGAGGATGACCAAGCAAAATGTCAGTGAAAGCTGCTGGTAGGATTGATAGAAAGGCAAAGCAGAACTCCTGCTTGACTGCAAAAGACCTTCAGAAAGATTTAGCAAACTATGGAGTTGTGGTACATTGTTCTACTGTTCAGAGACACCTGCACAAATATGGTCTTCATGGAAGAGTCATCATAAGAAAACATCTACTGCATCCTCACAAAAAAATAAGCGTCAAAACTATGCAAAAAAACATCTAAACAAGCCTGATGCATTTTAGAAATAAGTCCTATGGACAGATAAGGTTAAAATAAAACTCTTTAGCCACAGTAATGAAAGGCATTGTGGGGAAAAAAAGAGCACAGAATTTCATGAAGAGAACATCTAGTCAACCATTAAGCAAGGGGGTGGATCAATCACGCTTTGGGGTTGTGTTGCAGCCAATGGCACGGGGAACTTTTCATGGGTAGAGGGAAGAATGGATTCAATGACATTTCAACAAATTCTTGATGCAAAACATAACATCATCTATAAAAAAGCTCAAGTTGAAAGGATGACTTCTACAAATGGATAATGATCCTAAACACAAGTTAAAATCCACAATAGACTACCTCAAAAAGCACAAGGAGGTGAAGGTTTTACAATGGTTCTCACAATGTCCAGATCGAAAAATAATTGAAAATCTGTGACTAGACCTCAAAATAGGAATTCATGCAAGAGAACCGAGGAATCTCACAGAACTGGAAGAATTTTCCAAGGAACAATGGATGAAAATCTCTCAAACAAGAACTGAAAGACGCTTGGATGCTACAAAAAGCGTTTACAAGCTGGGATGCTTTCAAAAGGGGGTGGTACTAACCATGCAGGGTGCCCATGCAACAACCCATCTACCTTTTTGTAATTTTTAAAATGTGAAAGCTAGCTACCGAATATACTTGAGTATAAGCCGACACGAGTATAAGCCGAGGCCCCTAATTGTGCCACAAAAACTGGGAAAACGTATTGACTCGAGTATAAGCCTAGGGTGGAAAATGCAGCAGCTACTGGTAAATTTCAAAACTAAAAAGATACCAGTAAAAGTAAAATTAACTGAGACATCAGTAGGTTAAATGTTTTTGAATATCCATATTGAAACAGGAGCCCTATATAATGCTCCATACAGTTCATGATGGCCCCATAAGATGCTCCATACAAAATACGCCCCATGTAATGCTCCATAAAGTTCATTATGGGCCCCATAAGATGCTCCACAAAGGTTGCTGATGGTCCCCATAAGATGCTCCATTCAAAATATGCCCCATATAATGCTGCACAAAGGTTAATGATGGCCCCATAAGATGCTACATACAAAATACACCCCATATAATGCTGCACAAAGGTTAATAATGGCCCCATAAGATGCTCCATAGAATAATATGCCCCATAAGCTGCTCCATAAAGGTTATGGCCCCATAAGATGCTCCATAAAGGTTATGGCCCATTAAGATGCTCCATAGAATATGCCCCATAAGCTGCTCCATAAAGGTTATGGCCCCATAAGATGCTCCATAGAATAATATGCCCCATAAGCTGCTCCATAAAGGTTATGGCCCCATAAGATGCTCCATAAAGGTTATGGCCCATTAAGATGCTCCATAGAATATGCCCCATAAGCTGCTCCATAAAGGTTATGGCCCCATAAGATGCTCCATAAAGGTTATGGCCCATTAAGATGCTCCACAGAATATGCCCCATATGCTACTCCATAAAGGTTAAGGCCCTATAAGATGTTCCATAAAGGTTATGGCCCCATAAGATGCTCCATAAAGGTTATGGCCCCATAGGATGGTCTATAGAATAGGCTTCATATGCTGCTGCTGCTGAGAATAAAAAAATGACAGTCACCTCTCTTCACTGGGGGCCAGGTGCCAGTGTCGCCACTGCTATATTCACCTGTCCCCGTTCCACCGCCACACACCGCTCTGTCTTCAGGGTCCTCTGTCAGTGACTGTACAGGCAGAGGGTGCGCACTAACTACGTCATTGCGCCCTCTGACCTGAACATCACAGCCAGAGGACGCGGAGGACAGAGAGGCGCGCAGCAGTGGAATGGGGACAGGTGAATATAGCATGGCTCCCCCTGTCCTCCCCGTCATACTCACCCCCTCCTGGCGCATCTCTGCAGCCCCTGCTTCTCCCATGGACTCGGCACCGCAGCTCTTCCAGTGTTCAGTGGTCACATGGTAGCTCTCATTAAAGTCATGAATATGCGCATATTCATGACTAATGAGCGGTACCTCCTGACCACTGAACAGACACACAGGAAGAGCTGCGGCGCCGAGACCATGGGAGAAGCAGGGGCTGCAGAGACCATGCTAGGAGGGGGTGAGTATGATCTGACACCCGCGCTCCCCCTCCTCCGCTGACACCCTGGTATATGACTCGAGTATAAGCCGAGAGGAGCTCTTTCAGTCTTAAAAATGGACTGAAAATCTTGGCTTATACTTGAGTATATACTATATAATTTTTATTATATACTACTCACGTGTGCCAACCTGATGAATTCTACACTACTCACGTATGCCAACCTGATGCTCTCTACACTACTCATGTATGCCAACCAGATGCACTCTACACTACTCACATATACCACTCTATTATAAAATTCACATACCAGGAAACACTAGATCAAATCCAATATAGGTTCACTTGTGGGGGGGTTTCCACAGTCCATGCACATCAGGGACTCTCCAAATGTGATATGACACCTACAGACCATTCCATTAAAGTCTAAATTTCAAAACATCACTTTATTTCCGAGCCCTGCCATGCATCCAAACAATAGTTTTCCCACCACATATGGGGTATCATCATACTCAGGAGAAATTACACAGCAAACTTTGGGGTCCATTTTCTCCTGTTACCCTTGTAAAACTAAAAAAATGTGGGTCTAAAGTAAAATTTTTGTGACAAAAATCTTAAATGTTCATTTTTTCCTTCCACATTGTCCCAGTTCTTGTGAAGCACCTGAAGGGTTAATAGACTTACTTAGGGTATGTGCACACGTTGCGGATTTGTGTGCGGATTTTTCAGCGTGGAATCTGTAGGTCAAAATACCCACGTTTTTACTACGGATTAATAGCGGATTTTGTGTGGATTTTGCCTGCGTTTTTACACCTGTGGATTCCTATAATAAAATGGGTGTAAAAAACGCTGCGGAATCAGCACAAAGAATTGACATGCTGCGGAAAAGAAACCGCTGCATTTCCACTCAGATTGTTCCGCAGCATGTGGACAGCGTTTTTTTTTCCATAGGATAACATTATACTGTACATCACTAGCGGATCCGCAGCGGCAAATCCGCTGCCGATCTGCACACGAATCCGCAATGTGTGCACATACCCTTAATGTGGTTTTGAGTACCTTGAGGACTGCAGTTTTTAGAATGGTGTCACTTTTGGGTATTTTATGTCATATAGGACCCTCAGAGTCACTTTGAAAGTGACGTGGTCCCTAAAAAAAAATGGTTTGGTTAATTTTGTTGGAAAAATTAGAAATCTCTGGTCACCTTTTAACCCTTATAACTTCCTGACAAAAAAAAAAAATTGTTTAAAAAATTGTGCTGATGTAAAGTAGACAAGTAGGAAATGTTTTATTAACCATTTTGCATGACATAACTCTTTGGTTTAAGGTCATAAAAATTGAAAGTTTGAAAATTTCAAAATTTTTGCCAAATCTCCATTTTTTTTCCCAAATAAACACAAATACTATCACACGTTTTACCATTATCATGAAGTACTATATGTCATGAAAAAACAAACTCAGAATCAGTGGGATCCGATGAAGCATTCCAGATTTATTACCACATAAAATGATAGCTTGGAGGGTGAAAGGGTTAAGGTCTGAAACCTTGGTCAAAGTTATCCGAGCACGGGGGGGCGTGGCTATGTAGCGACGGAGTGAGGACGCGCCTGGCTAGAGCTCCTGCCATCCTGACAATATTCAGCCAGCGGACCCTTACCGCTGCAGCACATTTGCGGGTCCTCGGGCCCCTCTGGATTCTGTGGTGCTCCTGGACACCGCGGGAGAGCGGGGTGGGACTCCTGGGAGCCTGCGACTGTGAAGACCGGGGCAGCCGGCGGCGGCCATCTTGGAGGCGCGCGCTCTGCCTGTGAGAGACGCGGCGCCGGGCTCCCTTGCTGCAGCGCTGACAGACGGTGAGCGGATACCCTGAATTATTGTGAGGGTCAAGCGGTGTGTGCCCTGAAAGATTGGGCCCCGCGTCCCCTCTCTGCTATATCACCTGGACTGCCGGCGCCATTACTGGGGGGCTTGGATCCCTCTGACTTCTGTCCTGTGGGGTGCTGAGGGTTTCTCCCCGGGCTATAAGGGCCCTTGTCTTCTTTCTCGGAGCTGGAGATTACCTCCCTGTGTGACTCTTCGGGTCTGTGCTGCTCCTGGGACCCTGCAGCCACCACTTGATAATTTTACTCCGTCTATAACCTTGATTCTGGGGACCCCGGGGTGCACTGTCTCTGACATCCGGTTGTGCCCTATTGCTATTAAAATGAGTCGTTCCAAGGTGTCCGGGGCAGCTGAAAGGCTGAAGGAATATGCCAGAATAGACCATGCTGAAGGTTCAAGATCTCTTAAAAATAATCCTTCACAGGCTCAGCGTAAGAACCACCCCTCTGAGGGTGGGAAGGACAGTGAGCAGGAGGAATTAACCCTTAAGCAGGCGTCTGAACAACTCATGCAGGCCATCTCCTTAACCAGGACGTCTCTGTCTGGGAAGATAGAGGATGTGCACACTGAGGTAAGACGGCTCCGACAAGACATGCAAGCCATGAAGGGCCGCATTACGGAGGTGAAGATGCGGGTATCCCAGGTGGAGGACACCATCACACCCATGGAAGGTAAACTAACGAAAGTGGCAGGCTCTATGAACGCTTGGAGGCAAAAAGATGACCTGGAGAATCGAATGCGTCGGAATAATATCCGAATTATTGGTCTACCGGAGCGCTCGGAAGGACAACACCAGGAGCAATTCCTAGAAGATTGGCTTAAAACCACTTTGGGAGACGAATTCTCCCCAATCTTTGCTCGGTGGAAAGGGCTCACCAGGTCCCCACTAGGCCTCTTCCTCCTGGAGCCCTACCTAGACCTTTTCTGGTGCGTCTCCTCAACTGCAGGGATAGAGACGTGGCTTTGCGTCTGGAGCGGCAAAAGAGTCCTATCAAATTCAACAATGCCACGATCTCGATTTTCCCAGACTTCTCTATGGAACTCCAGAAACAACGGGTGCAGTTTACAGAGGTCAAAAGACATCTACGGGAGAGGAATGTTATGTACTTGATGATTTACCCGGCCCGGCTCCGGATGGTCCACGAGGGTTCTATATTTTGTACAGATCCAGCGGAGGCAGCGGAGTGCCTACGGTCTCACAAAGGGTCTGCTGCAAAGGAATCCTAACGTATCTATGGCTAGTTGGTATTTTTTTCTATAAATCGGCTGATGGGAGCTATACTCGAAAGCGTCCAAGTTACCAACAATACCAGACAATGGGTTCAGTGATGGCATCCCCTAGTTTGCTTAATGATGGGAGTACAGGACTCTGCTCCCGTGTTGTTTGTTATTTATTTACTTTGTTTTTTTTCCGTAGTGGTTTTTTGTATTTTTTAGGTAGTAACCGCAGCCGACAACAGCTTCAGTCTCTAGGTGATGTCTCTAAATTTTGTCCGGGAATATTATGCACCATATTCAGCAGAGTAAAACATGGGGTCTGAGTTGATATGCATGACATGGAATGTGAGGGGTATAAAAACTCCTCGAAAAAAGATCAAGGTTTTCTCACAGGTCAGGTATTATCACCCTCACATTGTGGCCTTGGTGGAGACACACCTGACTACACCTGACCTGGATACAGCGCGGTGCGTACAGAAGCCTTGGGTACAATGGTCTGCCCATACATTCCACACCAGCTACTCGAGAGGGGTCTCACTGTTGGTACATAAAGATGTCAGATGGGAAGCTAGGGAGGCTTGGAGGGACCCTGAGGGTCGTTTTATTTTTGTCCACGTCATCCTGAGTTAAGGGAATATACCTGCCACTCGTCCAGTAAACGCTCTCTATCACGCATAGACTACATATTTGGTTCTAGCGGTCTAGCAATGTCGGTGACTGATATAGAACATGGAAGTAGGGGGATTTCAGACCATAGTCCGGTCATCCTTAAACTCAAATATGGGCAAGTAAACAATGGGATAGCTTGGAAGTTGAATCCTTTCTGGTTAAAATTGATGGGTTCTCTTGATAGAATGATTGATCAGTTGCATTGCTTCATTGCGTCCCACCCAGAACCTCAGGATATTAATTTATTTTGGGATGCCCTTAAGGCATACCTGAGGGGCTGTTTGTCCTCCACGATCTCGTATATTAAGCGGATAACCTCAGAAAAAGATGATGAGGTGGAGCAATGACTGAAAGATTCAGAGGCTACATATATATCCAACCAAACCAGTGGGAACAGGATTGAGTGGTTGGCTGCCCAGAGGTTATATACTCAACATGTGGACACTAAATCTAAGCGTAAACTATTCTTTACCCGTCAATCCTATTTCGAATTGGGGAATCAGACGGGCAAATTTTTGGCCTATCTGGTGCGCCAATATAACACCTCCAACACAATATTGCAGATTTGTAGGGCAGATGGTATATTGGTGTCTTCGACTGAGGAGATTCTTGGCTGTTTTCAGGATTACTACAGGTCACTATATGAATCTAAAAGTGACTGACACTTTGGGGTGTTTAGACTATTTGTCAGATGTGTTATTCCCCACATTAGATCCTGAGCAGTGGGCCCTTATGGACGCTGTGTTCATCGCAGAGGAGATAGAAAATGCTATTACAGACATGGCTTCTGGGAAGGCCCCTGGACCTAATGGGTTTCCTATTGAATTATATATGAAGTACCGGGATATATTGACGCCACTTTTGGGGAAGGTATTTCGGGGAATTTGGGAGGGGAATTCTATGCCTGAGTCCTTTTATGAGGCTAACATCATAGTGCTTCGGAAGGAGGGGAAGGACCCTTTGGAATGCTAGGAGCGGCTCTGTTCAGACACAGAGTCACTTGGCAGAAATATATGCAAAGGCGCTGGCCCTGTTAACGTCACAGGAGCCGGCGTGTGGCGTCGCAGCCGCGAACACCAATAGCTGCTGGTAATGCAGCACAGCGGCAACTAAAACCGCAAGCGTCGGCGCCGAGAACCGGGCACCGACGGACGCTAGTGTAGGCGTGGATCGCACTGTGGCGTGTAGCTTGCTACAACCTGGAGCTGACTAACCCAACACACAGTCACCAATCGTATTATCCAAGGGAAGGGGTTTCATAATAAGTCAGTCACCAGTCCATGCATCCATCACCATACACACACAGCATAATATGCTACACTAGCGCATGGCCAAGCCGCCATGCAGGCCTTTTATAGCCATGCGCTTCCGGGACCTTCCAGTACCCTGGAAAGGACCAATCAGATCCGACGCAGGACCTGAGCATGTGACCCCTGCTCTCCAGTGAGAGGTCACCTTGCGGGCATGCCCAGTAGCACGGCATGAGGACTTAGCCTCTGGAGCGGTTCTCTGCAGAACAGGATGTGCTACCATTGCTGCACCAGAGGTGGCAGCAACATCCAGGCTGTCAGAGCAAGTCTGAATAGCACGCCTGACTCGCCGTGATTGCTGAGCAGCACCGGAGCGGTCGGAGGAGAATGGGAGACCGGTGGATGTCTGGCTCTGGATTCCCGCTGTGCAGTGTCAGGAATCCGACGCCTAACAGGTCGACTGCAATCATCAGAATGTATGCGATGTCACTTGCCAGATGCGGATTTTATTCACATAGTGTGGCAATGTCCCATTATCCTGCATTACTGGAAAGAGGTTACGTCACTACTGACATCCTTGGTACAAACTCCAGTCCCTCTAGAGCCATTGGTCTGTTTGGGGTATGGGAGGAGGAGATTTTTGATCGCTATACTGGGGTCTTCCTGCACGAAACACTGTTTATGGCGCGGAAGGTACTTGCACTGCGGTGAATGGGGGGCTCATGTCCTTCTCTTAGATTTTGGGTTGACTTGGTAAATTCGATTGTTCCATATGAGCGCACGTTATACCAAAATAGGGGAAGCCCGGGTAAATTTGAAAAAATTTGGGAGAGGTGGAATTCCTCTCATCTTACTCTGCAAGGTTGAGACATCACATACGACATAATGATATAGGAGACTAGGCTGTGGAAATAGTAGACACTAGTTGATGTAGTGGTAGTTGTAGTTTAGGAATTTTAGTTGGACTTTATTTCCGAATGATATTACAAGGCTTGTGAAATTGGATTAATATACATGCTGGAAAATGTATAGCCAATTATTCTTTATATACGCTTGGAAGGATATGTACATATTGCCTTGTTTATCTACAAGAATGTGCAATTTCTTTGATTTATATTTTGCAATGGACAGAAACATGTATGCTATGTATAATGTTTGTTATCATAAGCCATTATCTATGTTGTACATTCTCTGTGTCCTGAGGTTCAATAAACGAATTAAAAAAAAAAAAAAGTTATCCGAGCACACAAATCTCCAAGGGTGCCCAAATTTTTGCATTAGACCATTTTTCTTCTTGTAATCTATAAAATGTAAAAATGACACACATATATACCCAAACTTTTACATGCCACTGTACACACACAAACATCAGAAGAAAATGAAGCATATATACCACTGATTTTAACCCTTTATATTGAAAGGAAAAATCCACAACACAAAGTGACATGGTGTGGATTTCAAAATGTCTAAAAAACAAACCCATTGCGGATTTTGTGAGCAAATCCAAACTAAATCTGCAGCTTCTGTCTCGAAAAAAAAAAAAAAAAAATATGTACGGTGAGTGTGTGTGAGTGTGTATGTATACATATGTGTGTATATATTAGTCCCAAAAAAATAAGGGCAGCACACCAATAAAAGATGAAAAAATATGTGCTATTTAATAGCCTATGTGGCGACATTTTGGTTCAAAAGTGTGAACCTTTTTCACACTTTTGAACTGAAACGTCGCCACATGGATTATTAAATGGCACATATTTTTTCATCTTTTATCGGTGTGCTGCCTCCATTAGTTTTTTAACTGTCTTGAAAAGTTGGTATAAACCTAGGAGGCCTGGTGCCCACCCTACTAAGCTGGTTCTGCTTTTGTCTTTTTCTTTTGTACATACACTTGTGTGAAAAAGTGTTTCCCCCTTTCTGATTTCCTATTCTTTTGCATGTCTGTCACACTTAAATGTTTCAGATCACCAAACAAATTTTAATATTAGACAAAGATAACACAAGTAAACAAAATGCAGCTTTTAAATAAAAGACTTTATTATCAAGGGAAAAAGAAATCCAAACCTACAGGGCCCTGTGTGAAAAAGTGATTGCCCTCATAAATAATCTGTGGTTAATCACATCTTTGGGAAGCGAAGTTCAAATTCCCTAGCCACACGCAGGCCTTATTGCTGCCACACCTCTTCTCAATCGAGAAACCTCTTAAATAGGACCTGCCTGACAAAGTGAAGTAGACCAAAAGATCCTCAAAACATACACATCATGCCGCAATCGAAAGAAATTCTGGAACAGATGAGAAACAAAGTAACTGAGATCTATCAGTCTGGAAAAGGTTTTAAAGCCATTTCTCAATCTTTGGGGCTCCATCCAACCACAGTGAGAGCTATTATCCACAAATGGCGCAAACATGGAAAAGCGGTGAACCTTCCTAGGAGTGGCCGGCCGATCAAAATTACCCCAAGAGCACAGCGACGACTCATACAAGAGGTCACAAAAGACCCCACAACAACATCCAAAGAACTGCAGGCCTCACTTGCCTCAGTTAAGGTCAGTGTTCACCATAAGCAAAATACTTGGCAAAAATGGGCTGCAAGGCAGAGTTCCAAGATGAAGACCACTACTGAGCACTAAGAACATAAAGGCTTGTCTCAGTTTTGCCAGAAAACATCTTGAAGATCCCCAAGACTTTTGGGAGAATACTCTGTGGACTGACAAGACAAAAGTTGAACTTTTTGAAAGGTGTATGTCCCATTACATTTGGTACAGAAGTAACACTGCATTTCAGCACCATCATGCCAACAGTAAAATATGGTGGTAGTAGTGGCCTGGAATGGGGCTGCTTCAGGGTCTGGAAGACTTGCTATGATAAATGGAACCATGAATTCTGCTGTCTACCAAAAAATCCTGAAGGAGAATATCTGGACATCTGTTTGTGACCTCAAGTTGAAGTGCACTTAGGTTGTACAGCAGGACAATGATCCAAAACGCATCAGCAAGTCCACCTCTGAATGTCTTAAAAAAATAAATTAAGACTTTGAAGTGGCCTAGTCAAAGTCCTGAACTTAATCCGATTGAGATGCTGTGGTATTACCTTAAAAAAGGTGGTTCATCCTCAGAAACCCTCCAAAGTGGCTGAAGTACAACAATTCTGCAAAGATGAGTGGTACAAAATTCCTCCAGAGTGTTGTAAAAGACTCACTGCCAGTTCTGCAAATGCTTGATTGCAGTTGTTGCTGCAAAGGGAGGCCTAACCAGTTATTAGGATTAAGGGGCAATCACTTTTTTACACAAGGCCCTGTAGGTTTGGATTTCTTTTTCCCTTCATAATAAAAAATTCAATTTAAAAACTGAATTTTGTGTTTACTTGTATTATCTTTGACTAATATTTACACTTGTTTGGAGATCTGAAACATTTTGACAAACATGCAAAAGACAAGGAAATCAGGTAGAGGGCAAACACTTTTTCACGCAAATATATATATATATATATATATACACACACACACACACACACACACACACACACTGGGGGAAATAAGTATTTGATCCCTTGCTGATTTTGTACGTTTGCCCACTAACAAAGACATGAACAGCCTATAATTTTAAGGGTAGGTACATTTTAACATTGAGAGAGAGAATTACAAAAATAAAATCCAGAAAATCACACTGTATAGAATATATAGATGTATTTGCATTTTGCAATGAGAAATCAGTATTTGATCCCCTACCAACCATTAAGCGTTAGGGCCCCGTCACACATAGCGATCTCGCTAGCGAGATCGCTGCTGAGTCACAATTTTTGTGACACAACAGCGATCTCATCAGTGAGGTCGCTGTGTGTGACAGCGATCAGCGACCGGCCCCCCTGCCGGTATCGCTGATTGCTGCAGGAAAGGCCAGGACTTTTTTTTGGTCGCTGGTCTCCCGCTGGCCAGCACGCATCGCTGCATGTGACAGGCGGGAGACCAGCGATCTGCTGGTAACTAACGTACACATCGGGTATCCAAGGGACGCGCGTCCCTTAGATACCCAATGTGTACGTTAGTTACCAGCGCGCTGATGCAGGGAACTGGTAACTAACGTACACATCGGGTATCTAGGGACGTACGTCCCTTAGATTAACTTGGCTGGCGACGACAGCATCACCATAAAAGCAGCTGATAAAGGTGGTGCTGTCGTCGTTATGGATACCAAGAATTATTTAGCAGAAGTGAGGAGACAATTATCTGATAATGATGTTTATAGAAAGATTGACAATGATCCGAAATTTCAGATCATGGATATAATAAAACAAAATTTAGATAGGGCATTGACCACCAAATTAATTGATGATGATTTATATAAATTCTTGTTGATCACTAATCCTATTACACCGGTAATATATATATTACCAAAGATTCACAAATCTTTGATATATCCACCTGGTCGTCCAATTGTATCAGGTAGGGGCTCCATTTTTAACCATATTGGTATTTTTTTGGACAAAATATTGAGAGTCGACAGACTAAATCATTTTAGACACGACTGATATCTTGTGTAAGTTAAAGGACATACATAAGTTAAAGGGAAGGGTGATACTTGCATCATTTGATGTAGTATCATTATACACGTCCATTAGCCACAATTTGGGCCTTAAATCTGTGGAAAGAGGTCTGCTAAAGGCGGAGCTCATATCGGAACAGAGAACTTTTTTGTTGGAACTATTGAAGTTAATGTTATTCAATAGTTATTTCCTTTTTGGGATGACTATTTTATGCAAATGAGAGGGACGGCCATGGGTGCCAATATGGCGCCCGCTTAAGCGAATTTAGTTATGGCGGCTCTGGAGGAGGACTTCATCTATGTGTCCTACAATTTTGGTCATGTACTGGGATGGTGGCGATATATAGATGACGTCCTCCTACTTTGGTCTGGTACCTTGTCTGAACTGGAGGACTTTCGTGCATTTTTAAATGCTATCAATGATGACATCAAGTTTATCTTAGTGTATTCGGAAACAGATTCAATTTTTGGATGTCTTAATTAAAAGGAAAGAGGATAAATTAATAACCGAATTGTATGTTAAACCAACTGACAAAAACAATTTACGTCTATTTGATAGTCACCATCCGAGAAAGATGGTTGAGTCTCTTCCTTTTAGTCAATTACTACGCGTTAAGCGCATTGTGAGTGAACAGAAAACCATGAATATTTCATTGGATAAGATGCTTACTAAATTTAGACAAAGGAATTACCCTGTGAAATTGTTGGATGTTTGTAAAACAAAGGTTATGAATACATCACGTAGAGATCTTCTTTATCATAAAAAACGTAGTAGTAATGTGGAACGTAAGATTCCATTTATAACTAGATTTTGTGAAGAAAGTGCCTCCATTGTCGGGATAATAAAAAAACACTGGCCTATGTTAGGTAAGTGTCATCCAGAAACTGTAGAATTTAAGTCCCCTCCTTTGATTTCATATAAACGTGCTAAAAATATCAAAAATATGATTGTCCATTCTGATGTGGGCACGTTAAAGAAAGACTCACAGACTACATTAACTGGTAAAACCAGAGTTGGCTCATTCCCTTGCCTAAATTGTGTTAATTGCTGCTATATGGAGAAAGGTAATACCTTCCAAGACCCACACAATGTAGAAAAGTTGTATAAAATTATTTTTTAACGTGCTCTTCTGATTTTGTCATTTATCTTTTGGGGTGCCCTTGCAATTTATATTATGTAGGTGAAACAACATGTGAGATGAAAATTAGGTTAAATCAACATAGATATACAATTAGAAAAAAGAGACAGGATTTACCAGTATCTAAGCATTTTTTGGATTTAAAACATACTGAAAAAGATTTGTCATTCAGGATTATTGATCATATCCCCCATTTAGGAGAGGAGGTGACAGAGTTAGATCTCTTAAGATTAGAGAACTACAGTGGATAAAGAAGTTGAATACCTTAAAGCCTTTTGGATTAAATGTTGATTATAAGCTACATATCACATTATAATGTTATTGCTGTATACCTTGTGTGTTGCTGCGATTGTTCTATATTTCATCTTTTAGAGTATTGGAACATTTTAGGTATTAATAGCCTTTTTTGCTTCTTTTTATATTTTTCAGATTTTACAGCGGCAGCTTATCATGAAATTATGACTCCCCGATGGCCTTTTTGTATTTTTCATGATATATCAAAAATTATAACTGATTTTTTGCAATGAATAAAATTGAAATGCATAATATATGATATAGTTGTTTTATGCGTTCTACTTGTTGTGGATTTGTATAATGAATGTGCCATTTGTGGGGATTTGAACTTGTGGTATTGTATGAGATTGTCCGGATTTAGATGGTTTGAGTGTTGTGCCTCTACAGGGTTCACCACTCTTCCTACTAATCGGTCATGGGTTACCAATCCCAGCTAATGGGAGGTGTTCCTGTTTCCTAAGGACTTTTCCCTATACCAATGTTTTCCCTTAGCTATAAGCAATTCTTATGTGGCGTAACATTCACTTCCTGTATGGGAATCCTTCTAAGAGATGGAACGCTTTATTCCTTATGAATGCAATTATTCTTTGCAAATTGGGCAAAATTTTCCCTTTTTTAAAATGGCGCTGATAGATGAGATGTGCTACTGCGCATGAACAGTGAGATCGCGCATGTCTGTTTATCTTTTTCCATCTCTTAAGATGGCGCTGACTATCATGATGCGCTACTGCGCATGAGCGGTGGTGTGATACACACTGCAGGTAATTTCCTGCTCTGCGCACTTTGTTGTTGTGAACGCTGGGGCTTGGTGTTCTTAATGGCATCAGGGTGAGTCATATTCATTAAACATATATTCATCAGCTGCCGCTGTTATATAATTATCTTTTGTGCATGATATTCATATCTTTGTGAGTATTATTTTTTTATATAATGCACTTGGGCACTTTATATTAAGTGAGCACTCCTTAACTGTATATCACTATGCTGGAGATTGATCTTCATGTTTTTTATATTGTATAATTGTTATAAAATACCTGTATAATTTGTGTGCTATAAAAAAAGCACTCATTTGTCACATTGCACTGCTTGAGAAAGGTCCGCACCCTTTCTGGACCGAAACGTCGCACTGAATGGGCATATAGCCCTATGGGCTGAATAAATCATCTTCATATTCTTCAAAAGGCGTGCTGCTTTCAATTTTTGATGGATAACATTAACCTGGGCGCAATCCGATGTTTTGTTCGACCACACAAAATACACTCGCCTGCACTTGCCCTTAGATAGGTTCCCAGATACCACGGCACACCTCACCGCAGCAGCCGGTACAGAGACCACAGCACACATTACCACAGCAGCCAGTAGAGAGACCACAGCACACATCACCACAGTAGCCGGAACAGAGACAACAGCACACATCACTACAGCAGCTGGTAGAGACTACAGCGCACTTCACCACAGCACCTGGTACAGAGACCACAGCACACCTCACCACAGTAGCCGGTACAGAGACCACAGCACACATCACCACAGTAGCCGGTACAGAGACCACAGCACACCTCACCACAGTAGTCGGTACAGAGACCACAGTAGAAGTAGCAGTGGAGAGCTGGAATCAGAAAAGGCGAATACTAGCTCATTTTATTATTTTTACTCTGTGTTGGCCAATAGAAGTCAGAAGTATAAGTGGAAAACTCAGTTCATGCTATTTTCTAAAAAAGGAAAATCCACTTTAAAAAGTTTTATATCAGATATACTCTAAAATTAAATCATTTTAAAATATAAAAAAATCAAAACAATTTTCGGAATTCTGAATCCCACAGTGCGCTCTGCCTTCAGTGAAGGAGTTTAGGATGGGTCTATTTAAAATTCTTTTTCCGAATGCTCATAAATAGATATCAGGAAGCTGAGATGCGCTTCTAACCAGTCCGCTCATCTCTTTTTCTATATCCATTATACTACACAGACCTTTCTTTGCTTGAAACATTGGTTCTCAGTATTTCCATCTCATTTCCATAGATTTTGAGTTTTTCTCGGAGTTCTGCTGATCGTTGGGTAGCCATCTGAATGAGGCTGACACACTTGTTTCTTTCATTGCGGATTATGTCATACATCTTGGCAAATTCTTTTAGTCTGTGACATAAAAACTTGATTTATCAGGCTAAAACATTAAAAAAATCCCAGCCTTTCTTCCCAAGAAACATCTTACTGTATCATCTCAAGTCTCTGCACACCGACTAATGGGCCGAGAACACATTTTTTACATTTATTATTGTTAACCAGCTCTCAAGGGCCCAATAAATGCATCTAATATTATCTCTAAAGGCTTTATTATCACTAAACTATATTGTATAATCGAGGTGACAATAACAATAAGTAAATCGGGTAAAATATTAGCCTTAAAATTCATCCCTACTAAAGTAAGATGGCAAACAATGTATGATGCTCCACATACACAGTATTCTGCCCCCACACGTACAAACTGACAATAAAAAAAACCCTCAGCCCCATTTCCCTGTATGCCACTCTTTCCAGTACTTTGGCTGTCCAGGTCCAAACAGGAAAAGCCTGCAGATTGCTCAGGTCTGCTGTATCTGAATCACTGATATAGGCTTTCAAGATCTCTGCTTGTTGTACAGGACAATTAGGGTGTGTGCACACGTTACGGATTCTGCTGCGGATCCTCAGCGGATTTGGCCCTGCGGATCCACAGCAGTTTCCGCTGCGTTGTACAGTACTATTTAAGTCTTTGGAAAAGGAAAAACTCCGTGCACATGCTGCGGCTTTTTCTGCGTGGATTTGCTGCGGCTTTAAATACGCAGCGGTTTCACACCTGCTCCATTACCGGGTGTCAAAACGCAGGGGAAAACCGCAGGCTAATCCGCAGGTTAAACGCAGGTCTTTTGACCTGCGGATTTAGCCAAATCTGCGCGGAAAAATCCGCAGCAGAATCCACAACGTGTGCACACAGCCTTACACTGCAGCAAACAGAGCGAGGTTTTGTAAAAATTGAGAATTGTACATGTGTCCGTCACATTTCTGGAAGTTTACAAGCAGAGATATCACACATTTTGATCTGCCTTCCTGGCTACTTGGATAGGTAATGAGATGTGTATACGGTATTCTAATTTCTGTTATTTTATATTGTATTTTACCTTTTCTGAACTTCTTGGTTTTTCTTCTTATGCTCTCCAATAATAAGATCCCGTCCCTTGATTTCCTGCAGAACTTGTCGGTATCTTTGCTGTTTACAAAAAAAAAAATTTAGAGGAGCCCCTAAAAAAGTTTGTGCAGTAAAGGTAACCTGTCACCTTGGAAAACACTATTTACCTGCAGGTATAGTGTTAACTTGCAGGTAAATCGCGTTACGATGCCGCTGTGCCGCAGTACTGAGAGTGGGGCTATCGGGAGAAAATGAACTTATTTCCTCTCAGGAGCAGCTCTTTTTCAGTCATGCAATTCTAAAATTTATGAAATTCTGTGGTTACCATACATAGTTGCACTAATTTAAGCTTGAATTTAAGTCTGAACTTTGCACTTTGGCAGTACTAGATCATTAGGATGATATTATATGCAGCCTTGTGAAATATATATATATATATATATAATCAATCTAAACAGTATCATGGAGCTCTGAGGCTAATATAGTCCGTATTATTTACAATTAATTTTTCACACTATACCATTTAGCTACAACCTTTGAGGACATCTACTAGTACAAATTATTGGGGTGTTCAATTGGTAAACAAATCTAATCCAAGTATTTGATTCTATTTTTCTCTGTGTCCTTTCTTTAGATCCGTACAATTCTCAATGACTTGTGTCACACCCAGTGAATAATCGCATATATAATCAACATTAATTTTGTGTTTGTACTGTGTTATTCAATATTAGCCATCTCTCCTTCTTGTCTGGTTTGAGACACCGTTTTTAGACTTACTGTATGTTTTTATATTTCATTAATAAAATATTAATTTTGATAATTCCATCCTAACACTTCCTGATCCGTGTATGACAACACGTGTCATAGGATCTGTGTGGTTTCGTACATAAAGTACATACAGCCGCAGCAGTAAATCTTTTCAACAGACTAAACAGAGATCATCCTAATATGTGTGTGAAGTTACAGCCCCAGAAAGGTACGCTCACCAGAGAAAGGAAGAATGCACATTTTCCACAAATTAAAGTACATATTTGCCAAAATTAAATACATAAAAAATATTCAGGCTATTGTTTCTTCTTCTAAACAATCAGGTTCTCTTAACTTTGGATACCTGCTCCCCAATTTCACATTTGGGGTTTGTTGATATCATTTTTACCATGGGAGGCTCTATGGCAACTTTTATCGTCCTGGAAATTGTTTAGTATTGAAAATTTAATACTTTTATGAACAGAACTCACTTGAGCTTTAACAAAATCCCTTGACTTTTGTTCTCTCTCATCCGCTTTGATTTGCACCAGACGGGTTAGGTTGACCAGATCTTCCCGGCATTCTCCCTGCTCCTTTACAAGTTGTTCTTCTTCAGCTACACACTGAGCCAATATGCGCACCTCTACCTCCGTTAGTGTTTGCTATATTGGATGAAAGTGGAAGACACATAGTGTGTACAATATTCACAACAAGACTTACAGAGGTACAGCACCAGTAATATAGGTTGTTTGCCTCTAATAAAACCAGGATGGTTGATGGCTACAGTCTCCTGTTCTTCTCACATGTATTAAACTTCTAACTTCATGTCTCCAGAAGGAAGAAAACACTATGGCCTATAGGTAGCTCCTGACAAATCAATGCAAAAGAAAGCCAACACATTTATTGTGTAGGGCTTCCCCTATGGTGGTGCTGTGGGAAACTTAAACACTCCATCCGGGGGATACATTGCGCTCAGTTTATCGTCCATGAGTCTTTAAATCTAATAGGGATTGTCCACTGTGGGAGGCCACTCTTTTTAGGCTGTGTGACCACGTTGTGTTTTTTAAGAGTTTCCGCAGCGCTTTTAGCCAAGCGTTTCTGCTGCGGAAACGCTTAAGAAAAGCATCTATTGTAATAGAATAGAAAACACACGTGTTGTGCTAATGGTGCGTTTTTTCCCACTGCGGAAACGCTTAGCGGAAAAAACGCAGCATGTTCATTAATTGTGCGGAATTGCATGCGATTCCGCATACATACACTGTAATTGCAAAAACGCATGTCAAAACGCTTGACAATCGCGTCAAAAACGTGTGTCAAAAAGCGCATGCGTTTTCCCTGGCAAGGGCATGCGTTTTTGCTAAGGAAAAAAACGCTACATGGGTACATAGCCTTAAACTGCTTTTATAAAATTTTGTACAACGATAATAAACACAACATTTAAAACATAAAGACATGGCATTGTAGCAAATTAAATATCGAAAAGTCACAAAAAATAATATAAAGACCCAGAGTCAGAACTCTGAATGACCTTAGGAGTGAAGAAAGTGTCCGCTCAATGTCTTTTCAGCAAATCACATAGGATCCTGAAGGAATAAAACTATAATAACTTTTGATACAAGAGCAACTAAAAAGGAGCTACTCCACTTTGAGGTACACAGTTTTAGGGTATTGACATACCCTGCAAACAGTACAGAATACAAAAGGACCAAGACACAAGAGGATGGCGGTGAAGGAGGTAAAAAAAAGAGAAACTATACGTTTTGTTGAGCTCAAAAATAGTCCCAAGGTGGCCATGTTGTCACGAATGAGTGAACCCTTGCATTCAATATGACAGCCAAGTGTTCCATGTGACGAATATCGCAAATTATTCTGAGATATTCTTGGCGAGAGGGAGGAAGTACCAGCTTTCAGCAACAAAAAGTATCAAAAATCTGGCACCTGTTAATAAATGCAAGAACCACTAGGACAAGTTTTTACCCATCCCTTTAGGAGGGATGTTGAAGAGGTAGAACCAACGGCCAAAAGGAACCTCTGTAAATAACAGCACTTGAATCAGAGACTTGACTATCACCCAAAATGAAGACAATTTAGTACATGACCGAAAGAGGTGTATTTACTAAAACCCACTGAAGACCTACAGCACCAGCAGACATATGGATTTTGGGGATTCATCTCATGGAGAAGTTCTGAGGTCTGGTACCAAAACATGAGAATCTTGTATTGGTTTCGTTATATAGATACATATTCAAGTCTTAGTTGCTTTAGACCAAATAGTCTAAAAAAAACTGGAGTGTCAGCCCTCGACCCAGGAAGGACTCTCATCTTGAGGAGGGTTAATTATCCTATAAATATCAGATACAAAACCCTTAGTAGATGGGGCCTCTCCTGCAAAGCCTTTCAAACTCAGTCAGGGATGAAACTTTACAGGAGTCAAAGACAGATGTTGCGAAATGTTTGATCTGCATGTATTAGAAAAATTTACGGTTGAAAATAGGGAAATTAGATTTCATATGTTCAAATGAATGAATCTCCAAAGAGTTCCCATCATCCAAATCTGAAAACCTAAAAGGACCGGTCGAAAGCATGGGAGCCCGCTTCAATCATTTATTTTTAAGACTTTTTCCCAGTACTCCCAAATATCACCCTGAATCACAAGCACATCAGTAGAAGACTTTTTCTATTGGCTGCTTTCCATGAAAAGGAGAATCACTTGGCAGAATTGGCTGTGGGAAGAATGACTGAGCACGTACATCCAGCAGCATTCATCTTATTAGATGGTGACATATTATGTGGGCAAGGCTGGTCCAATTTGAAGTCCACCCTCAGCATTTCAATGAATGGGACCATGATATAAACAGACACCAAGCAGATGTCAGGTTTTTTAATAGTATGTAAATGGAAAATATCATTAACTGTTTATGACCTATAAAATAGAAATGCTATTAAAGGCAAACTTTAATTGTGGCAGCCAATTGGCAAGTGACTTGTTTCTGATATAATACAAAATGACCTGAGGATCTGCGATGTACAGAACTCCCACCATCATGCAGCACAAGTCATTACATGCTATTGGTCCTTTCACCCTGTAATGGGTGATTCCTGGAGATGGGCATCTCTAAATGTCTGCAAATAAAAATCTCAACTCTTGCGAGATCTAAAATTCCAATAACATGCAACAGTAATAAAGCAAAATGTGCCAACCTGTTGTACAAACTGCCTTTTGAGTGTTTCAACTTCTTTGCGCAGTTCCTTCCTCTTTTCTACAAGTAAATCATCTTTGGGGAAAATGTCCATCTAAAAAAATAAAAACAGCATTATTCATTTAAAACGCATGCAATCAACTTCTTTAGAATTGTTTTTTTATATGATCCAGTTTGATCTTTCACTAGCAATGCTGATGCAATGTGCTACTATGGAATGGACAGTTTCAGTATGTAAAAGTGTTGCTCAGGTTTGGCATAATAGTCTGCAGTGAATATATGTGGCTGCAAACTTGTGAATCCTCACAGTGCACACTGTTCTTGCTGTCAGAATTCTCCGGTGCTGGCAGTGAAACTAGGCGGTCATGTGATCAAAAGTATGCTAAATGCGTACTTCCAACCACATTATGACAATTCACTTGTACTGAGCGAGGGTGTGCATATCTAGTCGGAATATGGCCGGGAGAATGCATATTGCATACCGGCAGTCATTGACCACCCCCTCCTGGCGCCGGCACCATAGAATTCTCACAATGCTCAATGTGCACACTGTGATAATTCACAACTCTACATAGATAAGCAGGTGCCCCCCGGAAGAAACTGAATTGCGAAACGTGCGTCGGGGTGAGGAGGGGAACGTTTTGTCTGTCCTGTAGGTTGTACCTTTTGGCCATGTACTCAGGTAATGGTCTTTCCAGCTTACACTTACTTAGCATGTATCGTTTACTATAACTCTGCTTTATAGCTTTGCAAACTGCATTTCCCTATTTAGGGATTTATTTTCTTATCTTGATAATTACAGAGCAACACTAATAACTAGTGATTAGCGAATATGCTCGTTACTCGAGATTTCCGAGCAAGCTCGGGTGTTCTCTGAGTAGTTCGGGATTGCTCGGAGATTTAGTTTGTGTCGCCGCAGCTGCATGATTTGCAGCTGCTGGACAGGCTGAATACATGTGAGGAATGCCTGTTTGTTAGGGAATCCCCACATGTATTGGGATTGCCTGTTTGTTAGGGAATTCCCACATGTATTCAGGCTGTCTAGCAGCTGCAAATCATGCAGCTGCAGCAACACAAACTAAATCTCTGAGCACGCCCGAACTACTCGGAGAACACGTGAGCATGCTCGGGAAATCTCGAGTAACGAGTATACTTGCTCATCACTACTTATGTCCAATGCCTTGTCCCCTTGTTGCAAGATAAGAGTAACTAACTACCTTGATTCAGATGACTCTGTGCATCGGGAGATAATTTTTCTAACAATAGCAAAAACCTGACAAATTCCCTTTAAGGGTGAGTGCACACAGTGCTGATTGCCCTACGGATTTTTCCACGCAGATTTGCAGGTAAAACCGGAGGTAAAGTGACCTGCGGATTTGCCAGCGGTTTTCCCCTGCGGTTTGACACCTGGACAATGGAACAGGTGTCAAACCGCTGCGGAATCCACATAAAGAATTAACATGCTGCGGATTTAAAACCGCAGCAAATCCGCGCTGAAAAATCTGCAGCATGTGCACTGTGGATTCTAAAACCAATTGTTTAGCATTATACTGTACATTGCTTGCGGTTCTGCAGCAGATTCGCAGATGCCAATCCACTATACAGAACATAGCAGAAAATAATCATAAAGGAATCAAGTAAGAGAACTGGGAAGCTTATTGGAAGTACACTTTAAAATTCATCATTAAGTAGATCATCCTGGTAATCAATCAGTCCAGTGCATTAGTTTGCTGTCATCCACCTTTCATTATAAAATTTCTAAAAAAAAATGTAAATTGTGAACCAGCAGTGTGTAAATATGGGCAAGGGTTATAAAAACACGGCTGGGCCAGCAAGATTGGCATACAGGAAAAAGAAAACACAAAGTGGCTTAGTGCACACTCGAAACAGCAAAAGACAGCCCAGTAAGTCGCACATCGCTGTAATCAGGGTCTCTGTCCCTACATTATGATGTTCTAAGATTACATAGCGAAAACCAGCTGATAGATTCCCTTTAAGAAGTGCGTGACACTTAAAGCATTATTTCAGTGGTTTTTTTTATTTCACTGCTAGAATGGTGCTGAAAATCCGAGTCCCCTGCCCCATGTCTGTTACTCATCTTCCGGCGTTTTCATCTGTTTTTTCCGCCGCTCCGGTCCGTCTCCTGCAGTTTGTGACCTGCTGGGTGCTACAGTGTTTCATGTAGTGAGCTGAAGGTAATGTAAGTCTATGAGAATCTTGTTCTGGCTCCCATTAAGGGCTTGTGACATAGCTTCTGATTTCCGGCCATGCGGAAGCTGACCGAAACGGCGATAAAAACTGGCGAAGATGCCAGAGAGTGAGTGTATGACTGGGGGCAGGGGACCTATGTTTAAAGCACCACTCTAGTGGGGAAAAAAACACGTTGGAGTGTTTTAATCGTGCTTTAATGCAGGGTTCCCCAACTCCAGTCCTCAAGGCCCACCAATAGATCATGTTTTCAGGATTTCCTTTGTATTGCACAGGTGAAGCAATTATCACCTGAGCAATACTAAGGAAATCCTGAAAACATGATCTGTTGGTGGACCTTGAGGACTGGCGTTGGGGAACCCTGCTTTAATAAATAAATAAATAAATCTTTATTTTTATATAGCGCTAACATATTCCGCAGCGCTTTACAGTTTGCACACATTTTCATCACTGTCCCGGGTGGGGCTCACAATCTATATTCCCTATCAGTATGTCTTTGGAGTGTGGGAGGAAACCGGAGTGCCCGGAGGAAAGCCACGCAAACACGGGGAGAACATACAAACTCCTTGCAGATGTTGTCCTTGGTGGGATATTAATGAATTAGGCGCCTCTTCTCAGTGGCATGTGACTTTGAGCACCATGTAAGAAATATTACTCCAATCATGGATTGGAGTAACGTTTCTGAAATACAAAACACTGGCATTTTTTATGCCATGTCCTGGCCTAGTTTCAAATATATCGGGAGAACTGATTCACACTGGCATGAAAACACCAAAAATCTCAGTTTTTTTTGTGCAACTCCCCATTGTGCAAAAATATCAACTTTTCAGAGCATTTAAGCCAGTTTTCTGGAGTAAAATCTTTGGTGAATGAACCCTAAAGTGTTTATTTTCTGCCATATCTAAGTGTATACCTCTGCTTTATGCTTGTCATATAAAGACTGTGTGTGTATTAAGCCATCGTTTGCAGACTTCAGTTGCAGCTCCAATTTCTTCATATTTCGCATATCCCGGTCTTTCTCTTTGTGTTTACGGGTAAGAGCGTCATGCTGCGACTGCTTCTCTATCATGGCGTGGCGTAGATTAAGATCAAACACTGCCCTACAAATCCAAAGGTGGAAATGAGTGTAATGGAAAGTAATGAGTACACGTTCCCAAATCCGAGTCATACAGAAGAAGCCAGCTACAGGGGGAAAGCCACCATTAACTCTATACTGTAGTCTATGATCTAACAGTACAATCAGAGTGAACAATATTCTGGGACTATAGGTAAATGGTTTACAAGGGAAAGTGACATAGCACCTGCTGTGGAGCTCTACTAACTCCGATTACAGCACAGATAGAAAAGAAGGTGTGAAGTGACCTTTCTCCCAGAGCGACTGCTTCATTTTCCTTGGAAAACTCCAGTAGTTTGGTCAGATTATTACATTCCTGCTCTTTATTTTCCATAAATGTCCTTTTCCCATCCAATTCCTTTGTAACATCTTCTTTCTCCTCCAACAACCTTTTGGTTTTATTCTCTATCTTTCTGAGGTCCTGGTTTAACGCTTGGCACTGTTCCTCCAGCTTTAACTTTTTCTTTCCTGTTTCTCTGGAATTGAGACAAAGTATGAGATGTAATAACAAGTGTATAATCATTTCAGGACCAAACCTCACTTTATTCATGGCAATCTAAACATTTCCTGATCTCAAGCACCCTCTGCCAGATGATGTATATTATGCATAATGCATGTCTCCTAGGTATAACTTTGTGACTCACGGGCCAAGTATGCAATGGAAAAAATTTAGCATATTCAATACACATTGAGCCCATTATTCTGGATATTTAAAAAATTGCAGTCAAATAGAATTTAAAGGGAACCTGTCACCAGGTTTGACCGATATGAGATAAGGCCACCACCTTTCAGGCCTGACATACAACATTCTGTAATGCTGTATATCTGCCCCCAACCCAACCTGAAAGACAAGAAAAAGACCTTTTATTATACTCACCTGCGGTGCGGTCCGGTCCGATAGGTGTTGCTGGCCTTGATCCGGAGCCTCCCTTCTTCTTGCGATGCAGGCAGAGAAGTATGCCTGCGTAGGAGCGTGATGCCAGGGAGACTGTGTGGAAACATGTCCTCCACGTGAAACAAGAAGGAGGATGGCATTGCAAGAAAAAGGGAGGTGCCGGACCAAGACCAGCGACACTCTTTGGACCGCCCCACAGGTGAGTATAATAAAAGGACTTTACATTGTCTTATAGGTCAGGTTGGGGGCATATATAGCATTATAGAATGCTGTGTATCAGGTCTGAAAGGTGGCGGTGTTATCTTACATCGTTCAAACTTGGTGACAGGTTCCCTTTAAGGTCATACTGACAGGGTGATATAAACATAGTGGTAGACAAGATCTATACTTCATTATTAAAGTAGTGTATACATTGTAAATATATAACCCCAAATCCAAAAAATGTGGGCACTGTGTAAAATGTAAAGACAAGAATGCAATGATTTGGGATTCTCTTATATCCATATTTTATTCACAATAGAACATGGATCACAGATCAGAAGGTGAAAATTAGACATTTTTCCATTTCATTTGAAAAAAATATCCATTTACCAATTGATAGCAGCAACACATCTTAAAAAAAAAAGTTGGGACAAGGACATGTCTACTATTGTGCAGGATCTCCTATTCTTTTGACAACAGTCTGTAAACAGCTTGGAAGTGAGACCAATTGCTAGAGTTTTGGGGAGCAATGTTGTCCTAATTGTACCTAATGTAAGATTCTAGTTGCTCCACAGTCCTGGGGCTTCTTTGCCAAAGTTAACCAAAGGCTGGAAGTAAGTGCGACTAATGCAAAACAACTGGAGTAGTAAGGGGGGAATCCGATCAACATTTACAGTGGGAAAAAAAGTATCTCCAAGTATCTGCAAGTTCTCCCACTTAAAAATATGAGAGAGGCCTGTAATTGACATCATAGATAGACCACAACTAAGAGAGTCAAAATGAGAAAACAAATCCAGAAAATCACCTTGTCTGATTTGGCAAGATTTATTTTGCAAATTATGGTGGAAAATAAGTATTTGGTCACCTAAAAACATGCAAGATTTCTGGCTCTCACAGACCTGTAACTTCTTCTTTAAGAGGGTCCTCTGTCCTCCACTCATTACCTGTAGTAATGGCACCTGTTTGAACTTATCAGTTTAAAAGACACCAGTCCACAATCTCAAACAGTCACACTCCAAACTCCACTATGGTGAAGACCAAAGAGATGTTAAAGGACACCAGAAACAAAATTGTAGCCCTGCAACAGGCTGGGAAGACTGAATCTGCAACAGCCAAGCAGCTTGGTGTGATGAAATCAACTATGGGAGCAATAATAAGAAAATGGATGACATACAAGACCAATGATATTCTCCCTCGATCGGGGCTACATGCAAGATCTCACCCCGTGGGGTCAAAATGATCACAAGACCGGTGAGCAAAAATCCCAGAAACACAGGGGGACCTAGTGAAGGACTTGCATAGAGCTGGGACCACCGTAACAAAGGCTACCATCAGTAACACACTACGCCGCCAGGGATTCAGATCCTGCAGTGCCAGACGTATCTCCCTGCTTAAGCCAGGACATGTCTGGGCCCGTCTGAAGTTTGCTAGAGAGCATTTGGATTATCCAGAAGAGTACTGGGAGAGTGTCATATGATGAAACCAAAGTAGAAATGTTTGGTAGAAACAAAAATCGTCATGTTTGGAGGAGACAGAATGCCGAGTTGCATCCAAAGAACACCATACCTACTGTGAAGCATGGGGGTGGCAACATCATGCTTTGGGGCTGTTTATCTGCAAAGGGACCAGGAAGACTGATCCATGTAAATGAAAGAATGAATGGGGCCATGTATCATGAGATTTTGAGTGCAAACCTCTTTCCATCAGCAAGGACATTGAAGATGCAATGTGGATGGGTCCTTCAGCATGATAATTATTCCAAGCACACCGCCAGGGCAACAAAGGAGTGGCTTCGTAACAAACATATGAAGGTCTTGGAGTAGCCTAGCCAGTCTCCAGATCTCAACCCCATAGAAAACCTTTGGAGGGGTTTTAAAGTCCGTGTTGCCCAGAACAGGCCCAAAACATCACTGCTCTAGAGGAGATCTGTATGGAGGAATGGGCCAACATACCATCAACAGTGTGCGCCAACCTTCTGAAGACTTACAGAAAACGTTTGACCTCTGTCATTGCAAACAAAGGATATATAACAATATATTTAGATTAACTTTTGTTAATGGCCAAATACTTATTTTCCACCATAATTTTCAAAATAAATCTTACCAACTCAGACAAGGTGATTTTCTGGATTTGTTTTCTCATTTTGACTCTCATGGCTGTGGTCTACCTATGATGTCAATTACAGGCCTCTCTCATCTTTTTAAGTGGGAGAACTTTCACAATTGGTGGCTTAATAAATACTTTTTCTCCCCACTTTACTTCCATGGTCTTAAACACCTTAAATAGGGGTCCCTGGGTGAGTGCATGAGGTTGCGAACATCTTCAGGACACGTTCTGGCACAATTTGTGTGGCACCGGACCCCTTTAAAGGGGTTGTTCAGTCTAAAACAAAAAGTCTGCAGTTACTCGGTGTGCCTAGAGAGTTTTGAATCTTCCCAGCGAGAGCACTGTGCAATGAGAAAATTCACAGACATATGAGCTGGGAACAGTGGTGATGAATGCAATATGGGTATATATATTATATTTGCACATATAGACATATATAGAGAGATATAAATATGGCCATTGTCCATGAGGGAGAGGCTAATGTTTTTCTGGAATGCTGCCAGAAACTGGTGTCTGGCTTTTCATTACATTTGCAGAAGCTCATAATAATTAATATAATCAAAGGGGCTATAGTAAGTGCTAAAAACGATTTCCATGGAAGGGATGAATAATTTTCACTCTTGAAGTGATGATATGGCCACCATAGTGCTCTAATCTTCACATCATTGAGTCTGTGTGGGATTACATGAAGAGACAGATATGTAGAAGCCTACATCCACAGAAGATCTGTGGTTAGCTCTCCAAGGTGTTTGGAACCACTTCCTTGCCGAGTTTCTTAAAAAACTATGTACTAGCAGGTGTATCTGGATGGACAGATGCTTTGATCCTGGTTAGTAAGCAAAGGGCGGTTACACCAAATATTGATTTGATTTAGATTTTTCTTTTGCTCACTCCCTTTGTATTTTATTTATAAAATTAAACTATTTACCATTTCTATTTTTTTAAACTATTCTTAATTCAAATAATTTTTCCCACAGATGCCTAAATCTTTTGCACAATACTGTACGTACAGTAGAAACACAGCCTCATTATCTGTGCACATTTGTTTTAGCCTTAGCAGATATCAGATTTCTGAGTCGATTTTTAACAAATATTGAAATTCCCCGAGCAGGTCAGGCAGAACATGTGTTTATGTCAGGAACGTTTGATACATCCAAATCTGAGAAAGGCCGGGCAAGCCAATTGTAAAACGTTCCATGTTGGAAATGCCTGCGTATAGACCTTGGCGGACGTTTATGTGATCATTATTATTCATTTTAACTCTTTCCATGCTAAACGCTTCATACATGTTTTACAAATTAAAATTAAATGGCCTACATTGCTTTGCGATTAATTTTCTCAATGTCTTTGCCGATTTGCTCAGGAACATACTGGACCTGAACAAGTTCATCCTAAAACAAAAAACACAGGACAGATGAAAAAGAAAAGAAAAACGGCATATTTATCCATCAATGTTTTGTTTTCATACATTCTACATTTCTCCATTTGGACTTATTCAGAGTCTCCATTGCAAACTGTCAGATTCTTCTTGTAAAACAATGTACACTCCAATGGACTGTGCTATAAGTAAATAGGATCTGTTATATATTGTATCTGGCACTGCGCAGAAACTTCATTACAAGTATTAACAAAGCCCTTGTTAGGAACGGCGGAACGCACTAAATAAAAATAAATAATAAAGTGCGTTCGCCGCTCAGGGTCCACCGTGCAGTAGGTGTAAACACTGCTGCTAAGTAGTGACAGACGAGCAATATGGCGGAAATGCGTACGCGGGTTGAATGTCACCCAAGTGCGCTAAGCAATCTGTTTGCTTACAGAGATGTCAGCAGAGGTAAACACAAAAGGCTAAGCCTGTTAGTGTCATAGGTCTCAGGTAAATGCACACATGGTATCTGGTCACAGGAGCAGGACCTAAGACAGAGGAGCTGCGTCCATCTAGACCTACCGTGCGTGCGGCGTCGCTACTGCAGACGCCAAAGAGGGCTGCAACTGCAGCACGGCGTAGGACACTGCCGCTAGTCGACAAAGCAAGGAAGCAGGCGCAATGACGGACACTAGCACTGTGGATGATGCTGTAGTGGCTTGAGGCTTGCCACGCGCTGGCGCTGACTCTAATCTAGGTCCCTATACACATTCGTAATATCAGAGGGAGGGGATCTTAATGAGTCATTCGCCGGTTCATACATCCATCATCATTCACACAGTAGCAACTAGAGACTATACTAGCGCATGGCCGAACGGTCATGTGCGCTTTTATAGCCGGGACCTTCCAGAAGCTTCCAGATCTCCGAGATGGACCAATGAGATCTGGAGCAGGACCTGGGCACATGACTCCCGATCTCCAATGGGAGATCGTCTCGTGAGCATGCCCAGTAGGAGAACAGAGGGAATTAGTCTCTGGAGCGATCTGCTGCAAAGTAATCTCCTCTCCGGTAGATAGACAGCAGGAGACCGCAGAATGTGAGGCTCTGGATTCCTGCAGAGCAGATGCAGAAACCTGATGACTAACAGCCTTAGACTTCAGAATGAGGTGCTCCACCACCAGAGATGTACTGCAGTCTGCGCTGTACAACAGGAGGAGACGTCGCCGCTCCACCAGCAGGAGCACCACAGCAGTCAGGTGACTTGAGTAGCGCGTCATTACATGGGTTTTTTTTTTCCAACATCTACTATATATATATATATATATATATATATATATATATACACACAAACACATTAGATAGATAGATATATATATATATAGATAGATATATGTGTAAAAAATAGGAACAGCACAAAATACCTTGGAGCAGTGCACGCTTCTCTAGACACCTTTATGTCCTTGGATAATAGAAAAAAAAAGCAGCACCAAAATAGTAGTGGTGTGAACTGTTTAATAGCCTAGTGGCGTGGCAACGTTTCGGATATGGCAATCCTTTCTCAAAGCAATGAGTCTGTTACAAACACACAGTCTTATAGGGTGCACACACTATGAACATTAATCAATCAATTTCACATAAAATCATACATTATTCACATATATGATTTATGGATTCATAAAGTGCTAAGTGCTGCACCATGCATTAAACTTTCCATATACACACATGGTTTTCAAGTATCTATATTACAAGTATAAAGTGAAATACAGTGCCATAAAGTGATAATTGCATTTTAAATTAAAAATTCTCACAGGTGTGTAATCTTAATTCAGGAACATGTGCACTCACATTATAAAGCTCCTCCATGGCCACCGCTACTTGTCAGCAAGCCCAATGCTTCACTGCACATGTCTGTGTCAAAAAGACTACATATCCCACAATCCTTTGCGTGCCCACACATGTGCAGTAGGGCAATAAGGCTAGCGGTGCCATTTTACTCATGGTATATACAGGAAGTGGTCATATGATGCATTTCCAGGATATCCAGCAGTGGAAATGCTCAGCCCAATAATCCAAACCGCTTATCCCAATATCCATATTAACAAATATTATAATGAAAACCTTAGTAAACAAGATAATACTTGACTTAGTGGTGCCCTTAGTATATTTCTTTCTAAATTAAGATTATTCTATATTACCTTCATGGCACCAGGTTAATAGCCACTAAAATGCTTCTATAGGGGGGACTAAATCATAAGAGCTACTCGTATGGAGGGAAAGGAACTACGTCCAATACGGTGTCACTAAGCGGGACGAACCCCGCTATCTATAGCAAGATGCCCCCGCGGTACGTGCAACAACGAGGCTACAAAGGGTATTAGCCCCTGAGCTCCATGCACACATGACACCCCCATACCACTCCACTTTCGCTCTCCAATCACAGTATACCCCCAATCTGAGCATAACGGTATAAAACCAACATGAAATTTATTATCAGGGCATGAAAGTTAATCAGGGCAGGAATCAGGTAACCCACACTTTGCTCTCCCCTTTAACTATGTGCTTTATTTCTATCCTCCTGTGCTCCCTTGCCATCCACATTCACCACCCCATCCCCCCTCCATCACGACTCATACACATCAGGCCCTCTTTACTTCCCTCTCCCATGTATAGCTCCCATGCACTCCTCACCTTCCTGAGAAACCTCAGCCCATCTTGCCCAAACACATCGCAGAAAAAAACTACTTACAATTCCAACAACTATTTGCTCTTTATCTTCCTACTCCTACTAATTGCAGGGGACATCTCCCCCAACCCTGGTCCACACTCCCCCAACCTCAACCCCTACCCTACCTCATATCGAAACCATAATAATTTTATTAATATTACTTGCACTCCCTCATCTCCATCTTTTAATTGTACCCTCTGGAATCCACGGTCTGTATGTAACAAGACTGACACTGTCTCTCCTGCTGCCATTTCCTATGGTGGCTTACAATTCTCTCATTCCCCGAGACACACAAACAGACATGGTGGTGAAGTCGGCATACTCCTGTCCCCACAATGCACTTTGCAGGTCATCCCCCCAGTTCCATCACTCTCATTCCCTTCCTTTGAGGTCCACACCATCAGACTCTTCCATCCCCTCTCCCTCAGAGTAGCAGTCATATACCGGCCCCCAGGCTCACCCACCCACTTCCTTGAACACTTTTCTGCCTGGCTGCCGCACTTCATGTCCTCAGTACTACCAACTCTTATCCTGGGAGACTTCAACATCCCCATTAACAGCCCTACTTCCACATCTGCATCCCAGCTTCTTTCACTAACCACCTCTCTAGGCCTCTCGCAGCTCTCAGCCTCTGAGACACACAAGGACGGTAACACCCTTGACTGGTCTTTGTCCGGCTCTGTTCAATCTCCCACCTAAATAACTCACCACTTCCACTCTCTGACCACAACATACTCTCCTTCATGCTTACAAATCCTCGCCCACCCCAGTTCACTCCTACCTACCACACAATCAGAAATCTACAAACCATTAACCCTCAGACACTTTCAGACTCCCTACACTCATCACTGTCCCCAATCTCCTCTTTTTCCTGTCCTGATCTGGCTGTTCATCACTACAATGACACTCTTAGAAGCACCCTTGACCTAGTAGCTCCCCTCACCCTCAGAACCTCCAAGCACAGAATAAAACAGCCCTGGCTCACACCGCAAGCTCAACTTCTCCAGCGATGCTCTAAGAGTGCTGAACGCCTATGGAGAAAAACCCACACACCAAAAGACTTCATCCACTTCAAATTCATGTTAAGAACCTATAACGCTGCCCTTCACCTCGCCAAACAGACCTACTTCACCACCCTGATCTCCTCACTAGCCAACAACCCCAAGAGACTTTTTGACACTTTTCACTCCCTCCTCAGGCCAAAAGCACAAGCCCCTATCACAGACATTTGTGCTGATTACCTGGCCTCCCACTTTACAGAAAAAAATAGATAATATCCGTCAGGAAATCTGCTCCCAACCACCAAGTGCTGTGACTCTCATCCCTTCCTGCATCTCCCCTGGCTCACTTTCGACATTTGATCCCATCACAGAAGAAGAAGTCTCCAGACTCCTCTCTTCCGACCACATGCACTACCGACCCCATTACCTCACATCTCCAGTCTCTCTCTCCAGTCGTCATAACGCACCGAACTACAATCTTTAATCTCTCCCTCTCCTCGGGCATTTTCCCATCCTCCTTCAAACACGCCATCGTTACTCAATCACTTAAGAAACCCGCTCTCGACTCATCCTGCACAAACAACTACATACCAGTCTCCAATCTCCCCTTCATCTCCAAACTTTTGGAGCGCCTAGTTTACTCCCGCCTTACCCGTTACCTCTCCACTCACTCCCTCCTAGACCCTTCACAGTCCGGCTTCCGCCCCCTACATTTGACTGAGACTACACTCAACAAAGTGACCAATGACCTTCTGACAGCAAAACGTAACGGTGACCACTCTCTGCTCATTCTTCTTGTCCTATCTGCAGCTTTCGACACTGTTGACCACCATCTCCTACTCTCTAGGCTCCAGTCACTAGGCATTAAGGACACTGCTCTCTCCTGGTTCTCTTCCTATCTTTCTGACCGCTCCTTCAGGGTTTTGTTCTCTGGCTCCACGTCATCTCCTCTTCCTCTCGCTGTCGGGGTGCCTCAGGGCTCAGTCCTTGGCCCCCTTCTCTTCTCTCTCTACATGGCCCCAATTGACAGACTATCAGCAGATTTGACTTTCAGTACCATCTTTATGCTGATGACGCACAACTATATACGTCATTCCCAAACCTTACCCCCGCTGTACTACAGAACGCCAGTGACTGTCCGCAGTCTCCAACATCATGTTCGCTCTCTATCTGAAACTCAACCTCTCCAAAACTGTGCTTCTTCTGCTCCCGCCGTCTACTAACCTCCCTAAATCTGACATTTCCCTCTCTGTGGGTGGCACTATAATAACACCCCGGCAGCAGGCGCGCTGTCTGGGTGTTATGTTTGACACCAATCTCTCCTTCACATCCCATATACAATCTCTTGTCCGCTCTTGCCGCTTACACCTAAAGACATCTCTAGAATCCGCCCTTTTCTCACCATGGAAACAACAAAAACCCTCACTGTAGCATTAATCCACTCCCGCCTGGATTACTGCAATGCTCTATTAATTGGCCTCCCCGTTACTCAACTATTCCCTCTCCAGTCCATACTTAATGCAGCAGCCAGGGTGATCTATCTGGCTAATCGGTACTCGGACGCATCTGCTCTTCGCCAGTCCTTACATTGGCTGCCCATTCATTTTAGGATCCAATTCAAAGTACTTGTTCTCACCCACAAAGCTCTCCACAGTGCAGCATCCCCCTACATCTCCTCCCTCATTTCTGTCTATAGGCCTAACCGACCGCTGCGCTGTGCAAACGACTTTCGACTAACCTCTGCACTAATCCGTACCTCCCACTCCCGACTCCAAGACTTCCCCGTGCTGCGCCAATCCTCTGGAATGCTCTACCCCAAGAAATTAGGACCATCCACAATTTGCATAGTTTTAGGCGCTCCCTCAAAACACATTTGCTCAGAGCGGCCTATCACGTTCACTAATCAAAATCATTCTATGTGTAAGTGTGCATGAGTAGCCCATTCACTATCTACATCCATCCCTCAGTCCCTCAAGATGGCTGGACCATCATTGTAAATACATCACTGTAAATACACACCTGTACTTTGTATCTCCCCTACCTCACTGTAGATTGTAAGCTCTCACGAGCAGGGTCGTCTTATTTTGCTTTAATTATTGTATTGTTAACATTGTTACTTTTGACTTGTGTTTTGAAACTGTTAAACTGTAAAGCGCTGCGGAATATGTTGGCGCTATATAAATAAAGATTATTATTATTATCCAAATAAGAATTTTTTTTTTTGGAATTTTTTTAGAAAACATTTTCTTCCAGATATAAATTCATACAACTATAAACACCGACTTGTGCAGTGAAAAATAGAGAACATTCTCCAACACAATAACCAATGTGAATGCATCCCCTCCATAAGATCCAAATCTGTGAAAAAATAAAATTAAAAACATTATTAATAAAAATATAAACAGACATAAAATACGGAGAGAAAAACAGGATTAGAAAGTCATTGTGTGTCTCAACTTTACATTATCTAATTCGTTTTAAAATCCACATTGAGACCATTTGGTCTCAATGGGTTCAACTTCATAATCCAATCAAGTTCCTTTCTTTTGAGTAGACGCACCCGATCACCTCCTCTCCTCATTGCTGGTACCGCATTAATTATGCGGAAGCGAAGTTGTTTTTCTGTATGTGATTTCTCTACAAAGTGAAAAAAGAGAAAAAAACTCTTGATCGTATCCCATTAGTAAGTACGTTTTGTGCGGAAAGCACCCAGATTGCGTCTGTGATCAAAAAACATTGGGGCATGCTGGGTAAATGTCTACCTCAAGTAAAAGAATTTTTGAATCCCCCGTTATTTTCATATAAACGTAGTAAGACAATTGCATCCACTTTGGTCAAAGCTGATATAGGCCCTTTTAAAAAATCAAATGTCATTGACGGGAAGTGACAGAAAGGGATGTTTTCCCTGTCTGTCCTGTGTGAACTGTGGTCTTATGTTAAAAGAGTCTAATTTCCAACATCCAGTTACTAATGAAAAATTTAAAATAAAACATTTCTTGACGTATGATTCAGACTTTGTAAACTACCTTCTAGAGTGTCCGTGTCGCCTGTGATACATCGGAGAGACAACATGTGATTTCAAAACGAGAATAAATCTGCACCGATGTACCATCAGGAAGAAACGTATGGATCTACCAGTTTCCAAACACTTTGTAGAGAAATCACATACAGAAAAACAACTCCGCTTCTGCATAATTGATGCGGTACCAGCAATGAGGAGGGGAGGTGATCGGGTGCGTCTACTCAAAAGAAAGGAACTTGAGTGGATTATGTAGTTGAACACATTGAGACCATTTGGTCTCAATGTGGATTTAAAACGAATTAGATAATGTAAAGTTGAGACGTACAATGACTTTCTAATCCTGTTTTTCTCTTCGCATTTTATGTCTGTTTATATTTTTATTAATAATGTTTTTATTTTTTCACAGATTTGGATCTTATGGAGGGGATGCATTCACATTGGTTATTGTGTTGGAGAATGTTCTCTATTTTTCATTGCACAAGTCGATGTTTATAGTTGTATGAATTTATATTTGGAAGAAAATGTTTTCTAAAAAAATTCCAAAAAGATAATAATAAAATTCGTATTTGGATAATAAATTTCATGTTGGTTTTATACCGTTATGCTCAGATTGGGGGTATACTGTGATTGGAGAGCGAAAGTGGAGTGGTATGGGGGTGTCATGTGTGCATGGAGCTCAGGGGCTAATACCCTTTGTAGCCTCGTTGTTGCACGTACCGCGGGGGCATCTTGCTATAGATAGCGGGGTTCGTCCCGCTTAGTGACACCGTATTGGACGTAGTTCCTTTCCCTCCATACGAGTAGCTCTTATGATTTAGTCCCCCCTATAGAAGCATTTTAGTGGCTATTAACCTGGTGCCATGAAGGTAATATAAAATAATCTTAATTTAGAAAGAAATATACTAAGGGCACCACTAAGTAAAGTATTATCTTGTTTACTAAGGTTTTTATTATATTTGTTAATATGGATATTGAGATAGCGGTTTGGATTATTGGGCTGAGTATTTCCACCGCTGGATATCCCGGAAATGCATCATATGACCACTTCTTGTATATACCATGAGTAAAATGGCACCGCTAGCCTTATTGCCCTACTGCACATGTGCGGGCACGCAAAGGATTGTGGGATATGTAGTTTTTTTGACACAGACATGTGCAGTGAAGCATTGGGCTTGCTGACAGGTAGCGGTGGCCATGGAGGAGCTTTATAATGTGAGTGCACATGTTCCTGAATTAAGATTACACACCTGTGAGAATTTTTAATTTAAAATGCAATTATCACTTTATGGCACTGTATTTCACTTTATACCTGTTATATAGATACTTGAAAACCATGTGTGTATATGGAAGGTTTCATGCATGGTGCAGCACTTAGCACTTTATGAATCCATAAATCATGTATGTGAATAATGTATGATTTTATGTGAAATTGATTGATTAATGTTCATAGTGTGTGCACCCTATAAGACTGTGTGTTTGTAACAGACTCATTGCTTGAAAAAGGATTGCCATATCCGAAACGTCGCCACGCCACTAGGCTATTAAACAGTTCACACCACTACTATGTTGGTGCTGCTTTTTTTTTTTTTTATATATAGATAGATAAATATAGATATATATACATACACACACAAGTTTGGTATCGCAGTCATCGTACTGAGCTGGAGAATCATACTGCCAGGGCAATAACTACCATAAAAACAAACTAAAAAATTATAGCATTTTTTGTGCAATCTCACAGCACTTGGATTTTATTTTTTTTCTTTTAGTAACCTGAAAACTTAAAAAGTTATGGCTCCTTGATATAGGGTATGAAAGAAATGAAAATGCCAAAAAAAAGGAAAATCACTCGGTCAGGAAGGGAGTACTTAGCAGAAGGGAGGATAATAAATATCTGTGTCCTGTAATCACCACACCTTTGTGACTTCTTGTTGTTCTTCTATCTTTTCAAGTTCTACTTTCTCTCTTTGAATTTCTCTTTCCTTTAATGCCAAGTCTTCCTTTAGTGCTTTAATCTCCAGTATTCTCTGGGTGTTCTCTTTCTGCAGCTCATCGCTGGTTTCTTTCAGCAGTTTGGCCCTTTTCTCTAACTCCTGCAATGTAAAAGCATTTCTATTGTGCATCTATATCTCTCATCAGAGAAAAGTAAACAGGAGGAAATTAGGAGAGATTCAGAAAAGGTAATAAAAACTATACATTTGCCCATAACTGTCCCTGTCAACGTTATAAGCTGTAGAATTATACATTTTAAAAGTTAACGGTCCAGTCCACCAACCCATCTACCATCTGTATACAGAACCATAATCTGTGCTCGACTGCCTTTATTTTACTATTCACTCCTATAAACAAACTGGAAATTTATAGTAAAACCTTACAACTGTAAATGATGTCTACATCCCCAGATACTTAAAAAAGACAAGAGAATCATAGAATGTTAGAGATGGAAGGGACTTCCAGGTTCATCGTGTCCAACCCCCTGTTCAATGCAGGACTCACTAAGCCATTTCAGACAGACGTCCGTCTGGCCTCTGTTTGAAGACTTCCATGGAAGGAGAACTCATCACTTCTCTGTCATGATCCCAGTGCAGGTTTTTGAGCTGCACACAGGGGGTTAATGTCTGGAGCTCTGTGCAGGTTTTGACCTGCACACTTGGGGTTAATGATTGTGGCCTCTTTCTGGTTCTGGGAGAGCTTCATAAACCTCTGGGTAGCTTCAATCCCTGCCAGTTATACTTTTGCCTTTGGCCTAGTGTGCTGACCCCCGTGTGCCTGTTTGTTGCTATAGCTTGTTTATATGGTTCTGACCTGGCTCTGTTTCCCGTTGTGAGTTTGCCTGTTGTTTGTGTACTGCATTATTATCTGTGTATGACTCATTGCCTGTGACCTGACTACTCTCTGCTCGCCCCTCTTGTACCTTGCAGCTATCTGTGTATGACTCATTGCCTGTGACCTGACTACTCTCTGCTCGCCCCTCTGGTACCTTGCAGCTATCTCTGTGTGTGACTCTTTGGCTACGTCCTGACTATTCTCCCTGTCTATGCCCCTTGGTAACTTTGTCTCGCAGTTACTCTGCTAGGAATTGTCTTGCAGCTCCTAGCTCTGTGGAGTTTAGGCCACGCCTCTAGCAGTCACGTGCTTCAGGTCCTGTGGCTCTGAAGTACGCATCTATTCGGTTGCTGCCCGCTCAACAGGTAGCTTTGAGCACGCTTTCGCTTTACTCAGGGCACGCGCACTGGCTCAGTGAGCAAGTTCAGTGCGGTGTCTCTGACACTCTCATGACAGCCTGTTCCACTCTTTGATCACCCTCACTCTCAAAAAGTTTTTTCTAACTTTCTCTAACTCTATCTAATCTGTATCTTCTACCTTTCAGTTTTATTCTATTGCTTCTCGTGTTTCCATGTATAAATGAGAATAAGGATGATCCCTCTACACTGTGACATCCCTTCAGATATTTTTAGACAGCTGTTAAGTCTCCTCTTAACCTTTTTTTTAGCAAGCTAATCATTGCCAGATCCTTTAACCGCTCCTCATAGGACATACTTTGCTGCTCTCTCACCATACTGGTAGCTCTTCTCTGAACTTGCTCTAGTTTTTCAATGTCTATTTTAAAAAATGTGGTGCACAGAACTGGAAACAGTATTCCAAGTGAGGTCTGAGCAAGGAAGAATTGAGGTTGATAATTACATCACGTGATCTAGATTCTATGATTCCCTTAATACATCCTAGAACTGTGTTTGCCTATTTTGATGCTGTAAAACACTACTGACTCATGTGCAGTCTGTAATCCATTAGTATACTTAAGGCTTTTTCTCACATGCTGCTACTTAGTTCTATTCCTCCCATTCCATAGATGTAATTTTCATTTATCTTGCCCAGATGTAGAATCTTGCATTTTTCCCTGTTAAATACCATTCGATTAGTTGTTGCCCATTATTGAAGCTTATCTAGATCCTTCGGAATCCTTTCTATATCTACTCTAGTGAAGCTATCCCTCCTAGCTTTGCATCGTCAGCAAATTTGATTATTTACCTTCAGTTCCCGTATCTAAATCATTTATAAAAATGTTGAACAACACTGGGGCCAGGGCAGAGCCTTGTGGTACCCCACTTGAAACAATCTACCAGTTAGATGTGCAAACATTTATTACCACTCTTTGAGCACAATCACTGAGCTAGTTATGAATCCACCTAATTGTAGCCTTGTCAATCCCATACTTTGCTATTTTTTCAATAAGGATAGTATGAGGTACTTTATCAAATGCTTTGCTGAAGTTGAGACACAGTATACTATAGCTACCGCCTTTCACTGATCCACCCAGTCAGTGATTCCATCATAAAAGGAAATTAGCATGACTTGTTGTTTGCTACAAACCAATGTTGGCTCTAGTTAATTACTGTATTCTTATCCAAGTACTTACATGCTGTTTAATAATTTTTTCAAAGATCTTTCCTGGTATAGAAGTAAGGCTCACTGGTCTGTAATTTTCTGGCTTCATCTTCTTTCTTTTTTTTAAAGATTGGGTCAAAATATGCCCTTCTCTAATCTTCTGGGACTTCTATTCTCCAGTATTTTTAAAAGATTCTGTCTATTTGTTCTACAATTTCCTCTGCTACCTCTTTCAATACCCTAGGATGTAATTCATCTGGACCAGGTGATTTAAATTCATTTAAATTAGCTAAGTGTTCCCTCACTATCTCTCTGTTTATAGATAGTGTGGATTATTTTTTTCCTTCAATAGCATTGTGAAGATTAGTTGATGTTACATTTGCTTTCTTAGAGAACACAGATGCAAAATAGGAATGTAAAAGTTTGGCCTTCTCAGCATCATTTTTGACCACTTCTTCCTTTTTATCCTGTAAAAATCCTATAGCATCTTTGACTTTTCTTTTGCTTTTGGCATACCCCCAAAATCAGTTTTTATTGCTTTTGGTCTCCCTTGCAAGCCTCACTTCATTATTGGCTTTAGCTCTTCTAATGCTCGCCCTTCAATTCCTGCAAACATCATTATATTCCTCTTGAGATATACCCCCTCTTTCCATTTAATATACATTTCTTTTTTTTCCTTTGCAGTAAGTGTTTAAGTTCTGTGTTCATCCATCCTGGTCTCTTTAAATGCTTCCACAGTGAATCCAACTGTAAAGTGATGATAATTACAAGATTCTGGACATTGCCCTATTTTTTTCTTTTGCAACATATGTGTATCACCTTATTACTAAAGCCTGTGATTAGCTGCAGCGGTCAAGTGACAAACAGCAATTCAGTGGATGTAATATTAAAGATCTGTATGGAGGAGTTACCAGCCATCAGTAAATTCATGACACGCTGTTCCAGTCACCTGACTGATGCAGCCCATCACAGGCTTTAGCGGTCTTGTGATATTAGGACGATACAGTCATCACTTCCTGAGGCGGCACAGCCTGTGATAGATTAATGTGGGTGTTAGGAAGTGTGAGCCTATGATTGTTGTTTTGTAATATCTATTCCTTAAAAAAATGAAATATAAATGATTGCCAGACAATGCCTTTAAGGCTTTATGGACATCTGCCGTACATGTACAGAGGATGAATTCACTGCTGTCATGGAGCGGGCTCAGTAACTAAGCCTGATCCATGCAACACGGGTGTTGGCTTTATCTTTTTAAATACCATCAGTTAAATCTTTTAAAAGTCACTGTCAAGTGTAACGGTGGGATATAAATGATGGCCATGATTCCCACTCTATGGTCCCATTCCTGGCATGATGATGGATTGCCATAGTCGCTGGGGGCCTAGTGAAGGACCCTGTGCCTACCATGTTAGAACTCCTATGAAGTCCACTCTGAGGTTGTATTACAGTATTGCAGTGTATTTCAGAGATAATCAAGCAATCCCCTAAGAGGACTAAAAAATAATTACAAAACATTTGTAAAAAATATAAAAGAAAAAAATGTACAGACACATATCTATTAAATATAAAGATACAATACTTACCCCAGTTTTGGGGATTCTTTCATACTCCCGTTCCAGAAGCCTTTTTTCTTCCCGTAAACTGTTGAAAGATTTTACATGCAGTCCATTAGAATAGATGCAGTATATGTCTCTTTATTTACAGGTAATTGTCAAGATTTTGGGAAAAAAAAAAAGATCTGCTGGTTATTGTTGATAAGCTGCCATCAGTGTACTTCTACTGGATGGATGGTGAATTGCAGAGGTGGTTGTTTTTTTTGCACTGTTTACAATATTCTAGCAAGTTGAATATATCGCGTTTACTTACACAACTGTTAAAAATGGACAACCCAAAATTTCATCGCACCCATGTGTACTGTGTGAATGTAAGGGGTACTGGAAGTAAGGTTCACTGGAAGCAGTGAAGACCCGGAGGCAGAGAAGGGGTTATCAGGATTTACTAGAACAGGTTATTATCATACAAGAAATATTACATACAGGGAGACGAAATCAGCAGCGACAACAACAGGATTTGAACACAAACACAATATTTGAGAAGGTGTATGAAAAAGATAACTTATCACTTGCAGTTCTTGTTGGGGAGGGGCTGGAATATCTCCCGCCGGCTTCGTAAATCGTGGACAATGTCTTTGACTCTGTTACAGAGGAACGAAAAGCACTGTTTCCCGACCGTGCCGATGTATCTGGACCCGCTTGGCTTGAGTGCGCTGGAACGTAGAAACAGTCTCTTTTGTGGATTCCTCTGGAATGGTGCCGAACACAAACCGCATGCACGCTCGCAGGCCGCGGCAGCGTGCGAACCTCTGAAGTGGTCGCTAGGAACAGAGCAAGTCAGATTATCTCTCACTGAGAGCGGGAAGGAGCAGTCTAGTAAGGGAAGGTCCGGGGACAGCTCAGTAAGGACACAGTCAGTTTGCAAGTCAGAACGCTGCGGGATAGATGATGTAGAGTTAGCAGTCGGAGCAGTGGGGAGGGAGTCAACCTTCTCCTTGCTCTCCTGTCGCCTTCCCGTCAAATCTCCCTCGTTCCCGCTCTCAGTCCCTTTTATCTCCCCTATGCCCCCTGCTGTCCAGTGCAAAGGTCCTCCCCTCCCAGAAGAACTGTCCCCCGGCAACAGCGGCAACAGTCCCGATAGTTCCAGCCCCAAAGTGTACTGGAAACCGCTGACTCTGTCCGTGCTCATCTTCTTACACCCCTCCTCTCTTTTCACTCAACATTCCACTGGCGAGGCATCTTGAGAAACATTACATCGTTGCTTGTCTGTCTTAGCGATTTGTTGCCAAATGAACTGATCCTGATTGTAACGATTGGGGAGGTTGTGCAGCCATTGTGCGTTTGGAGCGACGTAGATTGGAAGGAACAGTGGAGTCTTCTAGTGGAGGCAAAGTTGGATCTGTACCTGCTGTAACATTTTCTTCCGGCATCCCAGGGCCCTGACAAAGAGAGGTATTCTCAGATTGCTGCTCAGGACTTTCTTCATCTTCTTCTGTCAGGGGAGACACCACCTCAGGAATATCAGGTGTTTCTTTCTCTTGTACGGGGTCTTCTGAGAGGCATGGCCGGAGCATACTCCTGTGTACTACCCTGGTGGAAGAATTCTCTTCTCCTTCTTGACAAATCTCATAGATGGGCCCTTCTGCATCGACCTGACGTTTTACTCTGTAGGGCTTACTCTCCAACCAGCCAACCAGTTTTCCAGCTTGCCCCATGAAATTTTCCCCGCACGAACACTCGATCACCAACCTGAAGATCTGTCCCCCGCAGAGGGAGCTTCTCAGGGTGCTCCAGCTCCGGGATCCGAGTCTGTACTAGATGATGTAGGGTCTGCAAACGGTGGCGATATTCTCGGACCCCCCAATCCGGGGTAGTCTGTTATGAATGGGTCACTGAGGAGGATGGCAGGAACAGGCTAAGCCACCAGAAAACCAGAGAGGTTGGTAACTAAGCAGATTGCAGACCCCTGATCCTATCAACACAACTAACAGTAGCCGTGGAGTGTTCCTACGATGCCCTAGACGCTTCGTCACAGCCGGAGAACTAACTAAGCCTGAAGTCAGAAAGGTGAAATCTAAACTGCCCCGGAGCAGATCCCCAAAGGAATAGACAGCCCCCAAACATATATTGTCGGTGAGACAAGATGAGACACAAACACAGGCAGAAAACAGACTGAGCAAACGGTGGGGCTCAAGCTGTTTAGACAGGACAGGACAGAAAAGATACTATCTGCAATCACGCACAAAACCCTAGAAAAATCCAACACTTCTGATATACACAAAACCTAAGGCCACACGACCTCACCTCCGCTAGATCAGCACTCTGGTTAAACTGGAAGCAAAGCAAAAGATACTAACATAACAGGGGACTGAACAAACTGACACAAGCTGTAACATATAGAGCAGGGACCAGCGCTGCCCCCAGCAGGGAGTACGCTGAACCCTAGCAACAAAGCAAAAAGCAAAAAATAGGCACAACCAAATTAGATGCAAAGGATTAGCAAAAGAATCACTTAACTGAACCATGCAGATCAGGCAGGGGACAAAAGAACTCCAAATGCTCAAGGAGGAAAGTCACCAGCAACCTTCAAGAGCAGCCAGCTCAATTATATGCTCCCAGCCAGTAATCCCAGATTCCCAATTATCATCAGGTGGGGAACTTCCATCAACCTGGCCTGCTCCACTACTCTCAGTAACCACCAGAGGGAGATGTGGGAGCTTCGGCTCAGAGATCCGAGCAAGGGAATTCACAACAGTAGTCCTCCCCTGGATCAAGCTCTAGTTCTGTGACTTCTTTCCCAGTTCGGTAAACAACAAGGAGTAGGGCGTATAACCAGTGGTTTGATGGACTCGATTATTGTAGATCCACAAGAGCTCAGACACGTACTTGGGCCACCTAGCCTTCATATCATCTTCCAGGGTCCTTAACATCTGGATTAGAGTACGGTTAAACCGCTCACAGGCCCCATTTCCCTGAGGGTGGTATGGTGTGGTATGGGACCTGTCAAACTGGTAGATCTGTTGTAGCTCATCCATTACTCCGCAAGAAACAGGCTCCTTGATCGGAATGGAACTGCTGTGGGCATCCATAGACATGAATGAAATTTTTACAGATGGCGTGTGCAGCAGACTCAGCCGTTTGGTCCCAGGTGGGCGTCACAACCACTAACTTCGTGAAGTGATCTACCATCACTAGACAGTGGTCATATCCATGGTGTGCCGGCCCAATGGTCAAGTAGTCGATGGTCAACAGCTCCAAGGGGGCTGATGTCACTATAGTTTGGGTAGGAGCTCTTTGTTCTGGGGATTTGGCCAACTCACATGCCTGACAGTCTACAAGCCTCTTCAACCGCTGTTCTCAACCGAGTGTGGTAGACAAATCGCTGCAGCCACTGGAAAGTTTTTTCAAGACCAAAATGAGCCCCCTTTTCGTGAACTTCAGTGGCCACTGTAGACAGCACTGTCTATGGAATCACCACCTGCCATGAGGCTACCAACTCTTTCTGTAATTGAACCTTCCGATATAACAGCCCGTTTATCATCTGGGGGAGAATCTTCAGTGTTTCTGGAGTCAGAGTATTCCGCTGTTCTAGACTGGGCAGCTTCTTCAGTGTCCCTCATTGTCTAAACAGAGCAAGTTCACGATCTTCCTGCTGCAGCCGGACTCACTCATCCAGAGATCTTCCCAACACTCCTTCATGATGGGGGGTCCGTATCTGGTCCAGTGTAGCCGCCACCGTCCCAGCGGTCTTCCGGAACCAGGGAACCTCCTCCCCCTCCAGCATCTCATCTTTACTCTTTACAGGTGGCGCATGTCTTGCTCTGGATAGGGCGTTGGCTTGGGTGTTCTCCATCCCCCTCCTGGCCCACACCAACACCAGTAATTCCAGCTTAAAGGAACTGTAGTAGTCTGGGTTGTGCTCAGAATCGTGAAGGGACCGACTAGCATAGGCAATCTCCCTTTCTTTCCCATCCTGCACCTGTGAAAACACAGCCCCAAGTCCGTGCAAGCTTCCGTCGGTGTGGAGAATGAACGGTATAGAGAAGTCCGCATAAGCCAGTACCGGAGCTTCAGTCAGTACCTTATTCAAGTCACGAAAAGCATTCTGCCTTTCCTCTCAGCGGATGGATCGACCCTTTGCATTCGGGGGTGCTCTTTCAGAAGCTCGAGCAAAGATTGCAACACACTGGCAAAGTTCTTCACGAAGCGACGATAGTACCCCGTCAGTCCCAGGAACGCTCGGACATCGGTTACGGTCTCCGGGGTCGACCAATCCTGAATCACAGCGATTTTCTCCTTCGGCTGAAATGACATGACCTAGGTACTCGATCTGGGTTTGGATCAAGTCGCACTTCTGGGGTTTCACCTTCAGTCTGTACTACTGCAGATGGCTCAGCACTTGCTCTAATTTCCGCAGGTGATCTTCAAACGAAGCAGCGTATACTATGATGTCATCCAGGTAAATGAGTGTGGCCTCAAAGTTCAAATCACCTAGGCACCTCTCCATCCATCATTGGAACGTACCAGGGGCATTGGCCAGGCCAAATGGCATCCTGTTGAATTCAAAGAGGCCCAAAGGTAATATAAAGTCCGTCTTCGCCAGGTCCTTCTCTGACATGGGCACTTGCCAGTAGCCGCTGGCGAGATCTAGCATTGAGAAGAACTTGGCTTTCCCCAATGCAGATAGAGATTTCTCAATCCGGGGCAGAGGGTATGAGTCCTTCAAGGTGCAGGCGTTGAGCTTGCGGTAATCCACACAGAACCTCAGTGTCCTGTCCTTTTTCTGCGCCAGCATAATGGGAGCTACCCACGGACTTTGGCTCTCTCTAATGACGCCCACCTGTAGCATCAGTCTGAGCATCTCTTTCACTTCCTGATATAACTGTGGCAGAATTTGCCAGTAACGTTCTCGAATGGGTGCTGTATCCCCCGTTGGTATCTTGTGAGTGATCGCTGTGGTGCAGCCAAAGTCATCCTCATAATTTGCAAACACGGATTGGTATTGCCCTAGTAACGCTTTTGTTGTACCTGGGTGGGCGTGAGTTCAGATAGTTCGGCGCGCATCTTTTCCAGTGTGCGCCTACCTTCTTGGATGCATTGAGGTTCGGCTGTCGGAGAAGTGGTGACCTTTACCGACCACGGGTCTTCTGGATTTACTGCCAACTGTATAGTCTGGGGCAGTATGATTTCTTTGGGCATGCTCACTACCCACGCCACTTCACCCCTGTGTGGGACGACAATTTCCTGATCTGTCAAATTTACGCAGTGTACAACCACCGTCCCCTCACGTACCACGTCCAGTGTTCGGGCCACTAAGAGTCCTGCAGGCAATTGTCCAGTTACCGAGGGTTCCAATTGTACTTCTACCCCCCCAATGGGGCTTGTGCTCGGACGGGCAGGGTCAGTACGGCCTGTCCTGGTGGTAGGATGAGTTTAGTGGAGGCCAGCACAACTACTTTTCCTAACGTTTCCCCATGACTAGAGACCTCTTGAACTCGAGCTGTATGAATTAACTGTTGAAACACTTGTCGCTGGGAAGTGTGCGGACTCCACTGTTTCAAAGACAAATGAGAAGGTTCGTCGATGAGCAGTTTTCTGAACTGTTTCAGGATATTCATCCCTAGGGTCATACCGTGGCTGGCCTCCCCCAGGGTCAGCACGATACCCTTCCATCCAAGATCCTTCCCACACAAGGAGACCTGCATCCACACCACCCCTGCTTCCAGGATGCGCAAGTGGTTTGCAGCTGTCAGTTTTACTACCGGGCCCCACTCAAGCCGGAGAGTCTCTGGGAAGTGTCGGCGAAAATATGCTTCGGGCATCGTGGTCACATGAGACCCAGTATCCACCAGGCAACGCACGGCCCGACCATCGAACTCGGCCCAGACCAGCGGGCATGTAGACACCAGATTTGTTGGACTTTCACTACTCCTTCCTTTCCATTCTAGCTACGGGCGACGTCTCCCAGGCTTAGAGCCCTCTAGTTTAATGGGTGGCGTGGGTGGCGTCCATCCCGCCGCAGACATTCCCTAGCCATATGTCCTACTTCTCCGCAGTTATAGCAAGCGAAGAGCCTCTATCGGCGGAACCTTCTGGCATCGTTAAGGACATCTGCTTCACCTTGGCTCCTGGCTGTGTACTGGCCGGCATCAACTTTCTCCTTCACCTGAGCCAATTCCTCTTGAATATTCAACAGCTCCTTTCTCATCTCTTCAACCCACTGGGGTTCAGCAACTGTTTTCACTGCTGCTTCACCACTCTGGACCTTCCTTACTGGGACCGTCACCCCCTGCTCCTGTTCTCGTTTCCCATGTCGACAAAAGTGACATGAGGGTCCGCCCGCACCTGCTCTCTCAGGGTCTGCTTGGTCAGGGCATCCCACAGGCCAGTTACCAACAAGTCATGCAGCATGACATCTGTTGGCCCTATTCCCACTCCGTCCTTTCTAGCAATGGCTGTGTGTAAAGGCCCCGTCACACTAAGCGACTTACCAGCGATCCCGACACCGATATCAAGGTGTCAGGATCGCTGGTAAGTCGCTATGTGATCGCTGGTGAGCTGTCACACAGACAGCTTCACCAGCGATCAGCACAGCGATGCCGAGTGCCCGGCATCGCTTGCCATAGCTGTAAAAAATAATAAATAAAATAAAAAATATATTATTCTCACCTTCCGATGTCCCACGCAGTCTTCCGGCCTCTCTCCACGCTCCAGTCCCAGTGATCCTTTGCACGAATGACCGCGAGACTTTGTTATCCCTCGAGACCGTGACATCTCGCGGTCATTCGTGCAAAGGATCACTGGGACCGGAGCGTGGAGAGAGGCAGGATGGCTGAACAGGACGTCGGAAGGTGAGAATAACTATATTTTTTATTTTTTTTTATTATTTTTTACACCTGATCGCTGGTCTCCCGCCTGTCACACGCAGTGATGCGTGCTGGCCAGCGGGAGACCAGCGACCAAAGAAATGTCCAGAGGTTTCTTCCAGCGATCAGCGATACCGGCAGGGGGGCCGCTCGCTGATCGCTGTCACACACAGCGATCTCGCTGGTGAGATCGCTGTTGTGTCACAAAAGTTGTGACTCAGCGCAGCGATCTTGCTACTGAGATCGCTTAGTGAGACGGGGCCTTTACTGTGTGAGACCCTTTTATCTCCCCCATGCCCCCTGCTGTCCAGTGCAACGGTCCTCCCCTCCCAAAAGAATCGTCCCCCGACAACAGTGGCGACAGTCCTGGCCCCAAAGTGTACCGTAAACCGCTGACTCTGTCCCGGCTCATCTTCTTACACCGTTACCGTTAGAAAATAATAGTTAGCTTTGCCAGAGGAATACTTACTGAACGTCTTCTGTTTATACTCTTAGAAATATTTCTCTATTTCTTTACCAAACTATTACATAAGCATAACAGATAAAATGTGCAAACCACCATAATGGTTAGCCATATATTAATTATCTCCATTCCAGGTTGCCACTGCCACTCCCATACTACTCACCATGAGAAGTAAATTCCAAACCCAGAATTCTTTTAGAATATGCCAAGTTAGACGGTTGGGTATGTTATTGTGTTCATACATGCCACAATCACAATTCCAAAAACCTTGGCACGCTGTGTACAATGTAAATAATACAAGAATTACATTATTTGGATATTTCTTTAAGGCTGGTTTCACACTTGCGTTTTTTTTGCCGCAAAAAAACGCATGCACGTATCTTTTACATGGGTGCGCATAGGTGCGCATACATATGTTTGTATGCGCATGCGTTTTTTTGCAGTGTGCGCTCGGGCGCACAAAATGAACCTGTTGCATTTTTTGTGCGTCCGACTTGCCCCCAAAAAACGCATGCGCATGCAATGCGTTCTTTTTACACCCAAACACCTATTATAGTCTATGGGTGCGCATACCAAACCTGCAAAAAAACGCACACAAACGCATGATGCGTTTTTTATGTGCGTTTGCACTGCGCACGGTGCGCAGCGCAAAAAAAACGCATGTGTGAAAGTAGCCTAAGGGCTACGTTACATTAGTATTTTACTGGTTTTGGCGTGCAAATACTGATGTAAATTACTGAGCAAATATTAGCCATATTTATTGTGAATAACCAAAAAGTGTTTAGTTTCCATAATATATTCTTATATAACACCTATAAGTGAATTTCAGAGTGACTTGGAGGGGAGAGTGGTCAGAGAGTGTTCTCGGTAGATATTAAGCGCTGTCTATATACGGAAAAACTAGGTTATTTCACAATGCAATTCGAGACAGGGTAGAGTATGCGGATGAGCCGCATGAGTATTTTCAGGTCTCTGGGTGCGTTTGTCTCCAAATATCATATAACACTACTTCATGCAGGAGACGCCAAACCCTGTAATAGAGCTGTCACAGGGAGTCTTGTTTAAACAGCAGTTATCTATATCAGTAATGTTATTAAAGATATAGACAACACGGCACTCAAAAAAGTTGAGCTGTTGGTGCACAAGTCAGGTATCCAACCTATCAAATACTAAATTTAAAAAACTTGGCACTCGATTTGTGATGATTTAGGCTGTGTTCACACACAGTGTTTTTTTAGTGGTTTTCCCAATAAAACCGCTAAAAATAAACTTCCCATTCATTTCTATGCATTTTGCACCTTTTGTGCATATTGATGCGTTTTTACCGCGAAAAAACCGCTTCGCGGTAAAAAAAACGCAGCATGCTCATTAATTTCGCTGATTTTTCTGCGTTTCTGGCTATTTCTATGCGTCTTGAAAACGCGCGGAAAAAAACGCATAAAAACCGTGCATTTTTTTGTGCAAAAAGCGCGCGGAAAACACGCAGAAAAAATGCGCGGTTTTTGGGAAGGGAGTCAGGTTTTCCAGCAGAAATTTTCTGCTACGTGTGCACATAGCCTAACAGTTCCTTTTCATTGTACATTCAGACAAATAAGAAATTTTGAGCGTTTTCTTTCCATCACAGGACCTTCATCAGAACATTCTTTAACGAACACTAGAATACACATAAAGTAAAAAAGACACAAGTTACAATTATGTCACATGATGCAAAATGGAATGCAAGATACAAAATGTTGCAGTAATATCGTCGAAGAAGGCTTAAGGTGGAGATGGTGACTGAAGAAATTCAATCCAAGCTTGTCCCTAGTTACATTAAAAATGTTATGGAGGCAATGCACTAAAGTAGTACTTGCCCTACACAACAAACTACCTGATAGAAGACAGGGACACAGCGCTGCAGAATACAAGAGACACAAGTAGTGTAGGATTTGGGTGCTAAGGGCCCACCAGTAACCAACCCCAGGGCCCCACTTTTCAGCTGATAATGTGACATTATCCTCAATCACAAATTTAGATAACAATAAACTGGATAGATTTTTATATGAAAAAGATGCCGCCTTTATTTTTACATTGTGATTCAAGTATATATTGCCCAGTACTGCTCATATAAGAGGGTAGTGGCTCCTCTTGCACAGTGACCCACGAGAGGATTTTCCTGTTCTCCTGTGGGCCAGTCAAGGCCTGGGTATAATATGTGTAATGTATATAAATGTAATATTTTGTGTTTGTTGTGGTGATCTGCCCAGCTACACACTGTAGGGACTGACATAGTTACAGCTTGGGACTGGCCCATAGTAGGAAGGGAAAGCCCTAGTAAAACAGAACTACTTCTTGATAGTCAGATAGTGAAGTACAGTATAGCGGGCAGCCATGAATTAAGGCAGTGGAAGGCCTTACTGGAATCTCTGGCGGACATTCCTGCAACATCCGAAGCCTAAAGCCCCCGTCACACACAGCGATCTCGCTAGCGAGATCGCTGCTGAGTCACAAGTTTTGTGACGCAACAGCGATCTCACCAGCGAGATCGCTGTGTGTGACACTTACCAGCGACCGGGCCCCCTGCCGGGTATCGCTGATCGTCCTGGAATGGCCAGGACATTTTTTTGATCGCTGGTCTCCCGCTGGCCAGCACGCATCGCTGCGTGTGGCAGGCGGGAGACCAGCGATCAGCGAGCTGGCGCTGGTAACTAAGGTACACATCGGGTTTCTAAGTGGCGCACAGCGCTTAGAAACCCGATGTGTACCTTAGTTACCAGTGTGCTGGTGCAGGGAGCTGGTAACCAAGGTACACATCGGATTTTTAAGTGCCGCGCGCCACTTAGAAACCTGATGTGTACCTTGGTTACCAGCTCCCTGCACCAGCGCACTGGTAACTAAGGTACACATCGGATAACTAAACGACGTGTGTCGCTTGTTACCCGCATGTCGCTGGTGCTGATCGCTGGTGAAGCTGCCTGTTTGGCAGCTCACCAGCGATCATGTAGCGACACACCAGCGATCCTGACAAGGTCATATCGTTGTCGGGATCGCTGGTGCGTCGCTATGTGTGATGGGGCCCTAAGGCTCGGTACAGATACTACAAAGAATGTCTCTGGTGTACAGAGGAAGTGAAAGTGAAACTGCATTAAGGGAAGGTTGCACTGCGGAACTGGAAAGGAAATCCCTGGAAAACCAGTTAACGTGAGGTTAGTCCAGGAGGAACGGAGAGCGATGCTGGAGCCGTACTGTACTAGAGAAGCAAGGAATAAGAAGTGCCCGAAACTGCATGTTACAGTCTGAACTTGAACTTTCCAATGAATGTTTGGGGATATATTACTAATATTACCTTGAATGGAGAAATCAAGATTTATTACAATATCAATATTTCTAATAATACCATTAATATTGCTATATGATTAAATAATTATAATATCAAAATAAGAATATTGCAATATTACAGACAAATATCAGCAAACCATAACCACCACATATTACCAGCATACACAATATTGATAATACCACCATACCGATCGTTAAAGGGGTTGAGGTTAAAGTCTATGTAACTTCAGACTTCTAAATCCTCATAGCGCATACTGTGAGGATTCTCCGGTACCAGCATTGGGAGCAGCCATCATGTGACCACAAGTATGCGATTTTCACACCTCCGGCCACATTCATAGAATCATAGAATCGTAGAGTTGGAAGGGACCTCCTGGGCCATCTGGTCCATCCCCCTGCTCAAAGCAGGATTCGCTAAATCATCCCAGGCAGATGTCCTACTAATTGTGCTTGGCTTTTTGTGTTTCACTTGTATTGAGCGAGGTCGTGCACGTCTAATCAGCACAAGACCGCATGTAAGCAAATCGCATAATTACAGTAGATGCAAAGGTTGCAATCACACCCAGGCCATGGAGCCTAGAGGACCCTAAAAGTCCATTTGGCCTATATAAGAAGACCAATGCTATTAAAGACTTGCAATAATTGGGGGCCCCGTTAGAGCTTTTGCTTTGGAGCCCATGCTGTTCAAATTACAACACTGCACATGATTACCAACGCCCATTGCCAGCACCGAAGAATTCTCATAGCGTGCAAGTTCCATGAGGATTCAGAAGTCTGCAATCACATAGAGTCACTGCAGACTTTAGCTTCAAGCTTGGGCAGTAACTCTAACCAAAAACACTGTACTAAGACTGATATTACCACCATACAGTGACCATATAATGGTAATATCCGTTTTACACCAGTGCTTTGCAGAGCATATATGTGTATATTGTGCAAGTTCTCGCTCTTTGTTGTCAACTATTTTCCCTTTCCTTTGCATTTGGTCCAGATCACCATGACCTCGTATTTCATCTTCGTCGATGCAAAATGTAAGACACAAACATCTTGACTTTACTGATTTTCCAGGATCGTGCACCTTCTACCACCTCTACACAAACCACAACTTGTGATACCTTATAATAATTCCCCTGTACCTCCTTTAATAATGCGCCCTTTGACCTCTTATAATAATAACCCTGTACCTACCTATATCAATAAAAATATCCCCTGTGCTTTCTTATATTAATAACAATGACTCCTTGCTTCCCGATAATGATAACGATTCCCTCAATGTGCCTACTTGTAATAATGACCCCTAGTGCCTCTATATTGTAATAATTCTCCTGAGCAGGGGCGTACATAAATAACAGGTGCCGACGTCACCTGTTGGTGCTGGCCTCTGGCAGGTCGCAGCCAGAAAAGACACTAGCGGCCTGCTGGGGCAAGTGACGGAGCCAGCAACTTCGTGCTCCACCACAACTGTTAACAGTATTGGCGTCTTGAGGATGCAGATTCTGATAACAAGGTAGAAGACAAGGCGGCCCACGACCAGAGAGGCCCTTCTGGCATTTGCCAGAATTGCCAGATGGCCAGTCCAGCCCTGCATCTAATTATAGACAAAGTTTTAGCCATTATTTGTGATTCGGTCTATTATTAAGGCTGATTTTGCAACCGATATACATGTACCTTTACAGCGTATCAGAAATTAAGAGAGTTAAAAAAAGGAGGGGATGGAGAAAAAAGGGGGAAGGGGGAGAGAGAGAGGGGGGAGCAGGGGGATAGCGAAGGAAGGGGAGGCTATAAAGGGGGAAGAGGGGGCTGGGGGCTGAGAGAGAAGGGGGAGGGAGAAGAAGGAAAGGGAAGGGAGTGTGATAGGGAAAGATGGTGGAGAAAGGAGGGGAAGGGAAGAGGAAAGGGGAGAGGGAATGAGAGGAGAAAAAAGGGGGGAGGAAGGGGGAGAGGGTGGAATGGAAGCAAAGAAAACAGTAAAGAATAAGGGGGACAAGGAAATAAACCCTCTTAGCAATTCATGGCAAATTTAATTCAAACCTGCAATATAGATTTTTGTCCCGCATAAAACGTGTAGCCCCACGATTCTCATGCAGCTTCCTCTCATTTAAGTCCAGCCATTTCAAAGCTTCCTTGTGATCTTCAAAGAATTGCGTGGCACCAAGACCTACAACTCTGAATTTGGCTGGATAGATCATGGATAGTGATGGGGGGCAACTAAAATGCTTGGGTGCTTGTTGCAACGAGCCCAATGTAAGTCTATGGGAGACCCGAGCATTTTTACCGCAATCCCCCCCAAGGGTCCTTTTAAGGTCTAAAAAGGTCTGAAAATGATGGAAACACTGCTCAAATGACACGGGGACATCATGGGGAACGCCCCTGGAAGTATTTCTGACTCCTAGTTCACAGCTTTAAACAATGTTGTCAGAGTTTCATGCCATTTCTACCGGCGCACCAAAAAACATACCAAAACGAAACCAAAATGGATTTTGCTGGGAAATATGTAAAGGTACATCCTTTCCAGGTTAATGACTTGTATATAAGGCAAAATAATTAACCCCTGACCAAAATGTTCCTCCCCCACTTGGGCTATGTTCAGACGCAGTGTTTTTGAAGCGTTTTTCAACTTTAACATTGCTTTCAACCAATACAAATGCATTTACTTGGAAATATCATTGTAACATTTAACAACCCTAGCTGGCCATGTGGTGTGTGACACATAAGCAGACACATCTTGTTTCATTTATGAAGGAGGGACTCTTAAAGTCACAGAACCTATTTTTACCGGGGCATTAGGCGGCATTAATCTTCTTAAAGGGCCATTATTAAACAGTGGGTCTCCTAAACTGTTATTGTTTATGCAGTGAGTGGATGGGCTGCCAAGAATTACGAAGCACCACAATACCCCTTTCACGAGAGGTACAGGAGGGCTTCCAGAAAAAATGTTACATTGAATGCAAGTCCTGGCTTGCCCTAAAGTTACATGCACCCCAATAAGCTTTTTCAAGCCATGTACTGGATGGCCACCAGAAAATCCACTTCACATTATTCATTTTGTACTCCCATAGTGTTTTCTTATACATTGACAGCAAGGCCTGCCTGCTGCCAAGTCATATGCACCCCAATAAGCCTTTGAACCCACATACTGGAAGGGCACAGGAAAATCCACTTCTCATTATTCATTTTGTACTCCCATTCTGTTTTCTTATGCATTGACTGCAAGGCCTGCCCTGCTGCCAAGTCATATGTACCCTAATAAGCCTTTGAACCCACATACTGGATGGGCACAGGAAAATCTACTTCACATTATTCATTTTGTACTCCCATTCTGTTTTCTTATGCATTGACAGCAAGACCTGCCCTGCTGCCAAGTCAGATGCACCCCAATAAAACCCAATCCCCCCTTGGAAGAAACATGTAGGAGGGGCTATTAACAAAAAAATGTCCCATTAAAAAGGAGCGTGTCTCCTACACTTCGAATGCCCATACACTTGGTGTATGGGCTAGCAAGCATTTCCCCTGTGGGGTACACCTCAACCTATGTCAGAATAAGTATTTGACGCCCAGCAAAACCACCAACCCTTGTTCGGAATTCGACCCTGGCTGTAGCAGCACGGAACACGTTAACACTTGTGATCTAGTGGCGGCGGATGATGAGATGTGGAGAAAGGCCTGATTTCAAACTATGCTCAATTTAAAGAAGTGGGTCTCCTAGACTTGAAATGCCCATACACTTAGTGTATGGGCTGGCAAACATTTCCCCTTGGGGGTGTAAATATTTTTTAAATTTTGGTGACGGCCATCATAACACCCTTGCAAAAACATAGTGGCCGGAGCATGATTGAATACGTTCACCCTGGTTTTCAAGTGGTGGGGGACGATGGGGATGAGGAGAAGGAGGACACCAAATAGCAAAAAACACGAAGCGTATATCTATGTTTGGTTGTGAAGAGGTGCATGCGAATACACCTCGCAGAAAAACACTACATTGGAGTTGTGCTTCACTGTCATCATTTGGTGGTGTCGCGAAGTCAGGCCCAATCCATCCCTTGTTCATTTTTATAAGAGTCAGCCTGTCTGCATTTTCCGTAGAAAGGCGAATGTGCTTATCTGTGATAATGCCACCAGCAGCACTAAAAACACACTCGGACAAAAAGCTAGTGGCAGGGCAGGCCAGGACCTTCAAGGGGTAGAGAGCCAGCTCATGCCACGTGTCCAGCTTGGATACCCAATAATTAAAAGGCACAGAGGAATCACGGAGGACGTTGGTACGGTCGGCAAGGTACTCTCTCCTCATCTTAGAAAAGATTGCATTCCATGTGAGATGGGATGAGAGGGTCTTAGAAAACTGTCCCAGAACTTTGCCAGTGTTCCCTGCCTCTGCTGGAGTGGACTTGTGTCTGTGTCGCCTGTCCTGCTTAGTTGGTTGGTTATCTCTGCCACCTGCGTTTTGAGAAGGGAATTTTTTTTTAATAACTCTGCAACGATGGTCCTATGGTACTGCACTACTTTGGTACACCTGTCTGCCTCTGGAACAAGAGATACAAAATTATCCTTTTAGCGTGGGTCTAAAAGTGTCACTAGCCAGTAATGACTGTTACCAAATATTTTGACAATATGAGGGTCACGGGAAAGGCAGCGCAACATAAAGTCAGCCATGCATGCCAGACTGGTAACAGGCAAGCCTTCCATGTCCTCACCAACAGGATGACTGACCAAGGTGTCCTCCACCTCCTCCTCTTCTTCTCTGTCCTCAGGCCATCCAAGCTGAACAGACGGTATGACAGTTGTGGTTGTAGTCCCGTCTATAGCGCATGAAAGTAGCTCCTGTTCTTCCTCCTCCTCTTCCTCTGTGTCAACCAATCCAAGTTGGGATGACATGAGGCTAGGCTGTGTGGCATCACCCTGTATGGTTTCTTGTTCCATGTCCTCATGCTCCGGCTGCAATGCATCCTCTGTCATTGTGAGCAGAGAGCTTTTCAGAATGCTGCTGAGCGGGATAGTGACGCTAATTATGGTGTCAACGCCACTCACTATCTTGGTGGACTCCTCAAAGTTTTGGAGGATGCTACATATGTCTGACATCCATGTCCACTCCTGAGGTCTTATGTGTGGTGTCAAACCTGAAACACGACGGCCTTGTTGATGCTGGTATTCAACAACTGCCCGTTTCTGCTCACAAATCCTTTCCAACATATGGAGTGTAGAGTTCCAACGTGTGGTGACATCACACACCAGTCGGTGAGCCGGAATCTGCAATCGCTGCTGATGTACGGCAAGGGCGGCTGAAGCTGTAGCTGACTTTCTAAAATGTGCACACAGGTGGCGTACTTTAACCAGCTGATCCGGCTTTTTAGAAAACGTTGAACAACGAGGTTCAACACATGGGCCAAGCATGGTACGTGTATCAGTTCGCCTCGCCTCAGAGCCGCCACCAGGTTGCTGCCATTGTCACACACAACCATGCCTGGTTGGAGATTCATCGGTGTCGGCCACACATCTGCCTGCTCTTTCAGAGCTGTCAACAATTCTTCAGCATTGTGGGGTTTGTCACCTAAGCAAATTAGTTTCAGCACAGCCTTTTGCCACTTTGCTTTTGCAGTGCTGCAGTGCTTCCAGCTTGTGACTGATGTGCTCCTTTCGTACATGGAGGCTGAAGAGAAGGAGGCGCAGGAGCTGTACACAGTGGGGGCAGCACTGATTGTCGTAAAGCCCAGAATCCTTGGTGTTTGGAGGACGTGTTCCATCCCAAGGTCTGACTGGGTCCCGGCTACCACTATGTAAACTGTTACGATTCGGTCACCGAGGAGGATTACCGGGGAATTAGCTAAGCAACCAGGAAACCAGAAAGGTTGGCAAGTTAGCGGATTGCAGACCCTAAACCTAACAACACAACTAGCATTAGCCGTGGGATGTGCCTAGGATGCCATAGACGCCTTGGCACAGCCAAAGAGTTAACTAAGCCTAAAGCAAGAAAGGGGAAAGCTAAACTGCCCTAGAGTAGAACCCCAAAGGAAAAGATAGCCCCCAAACCTATATTGTTGGTGAGACAAGATGAGGCACAAACGCAGGCAGAAAATAGAGTGAGCAAATGATGGGGCCCAAACTGTCTAGATAGGACAGGACAGAAAAGATACTGTCTGCAATGATGCAAAAACCCTAAAAAATCCAACACGTCTGATATACAAAACCACTGAGGCCACACGACCTCTCCCCCGCTAGCTCAGCATTCTGGTGTGAACTGGAAGCAAAGCAAAAGATACTAATATAACAGGCGACTGAACAGAATGACATAAGCTGGGACATATGAGTGGGATCCAGCACAAATCCCAGCAGGGAATAATGTTGAACCCACACATCAAAACAGAAAGCAGACTTCCAATCATCGTATTCAGGTGATAGACCTCTGTCAATACGATCAGCTCCACTACCCGCTGTAACCACCAGAGGGAGCCCCGACTCAGAAGTCAGATCAAGAGAGTTCACAACAGTTAACCCAGTGTGCCATCAGCGAGATGTAACGTCCCTGGCCACAAGCACTAGTCCACGTGTCCGTGGTTAGGTGTACTTTCCCAGTAACTGCTCAGGCTTCAATAGTGCTGTCTTGACATGGTCCCCTAGAACTTTGGACACTAAGGTCCAGCTAGAAGATGTGGGTGTTTTTGGTGGCCCAATTTCAGCTTGCCCACGTCATCGGCCTCAACCTGCACCATCACCATCACGGCCACTTCCCCGTCACTTGCCACGCGCCTTGCCCATTGTAAACGGACTAGAATATTAGACACGTTCAATACAAAAGGGTGATTTGGGAGGCAACTTGGATGTGATACGTGTGCTGGAAAACCACACTTTTACCTATCTGTACTTTAGGTTAAAATGTGTTTTGCCTTATCAGATTTATTAAGTACTATAACAGACTGCAAATAAAATACAATGTATAGCCCTAAAATGGCCAAATTTTTGGCAAGGATAAATGAGGCCTGTTAGGCAGATACCACAACCAAAAATTTCTGGCCTGTATTTTTTATAATTTTTTTGTGCTAAATACTGCTGTATATAAGTCTAGTAACACTCATGACCAAAAAAAGAAAACCGGCCTAAACTGGCCAAATTTTGAGCACACACAGATATGAGCTGGCACGCAGATACCACACTGAAAAATGTGTGGCCTGTATTTTTTTTAATAGTTTGCTAAATAATGCTGTACATAAGTCCAGTGACAACCAGGACCAAAAAAGAAAACCGGCCTAAACTGGTCAAAATTTGAGAACAGACAGATATGAGCCGACACGCAGATATCACTACCACTTTTTTTTGTTTGTTTGTTTTTTTTTAATTTTTTTGTGGTTAAATACTCCTGTATATAAGTCCAGTTACACCCCGGACCAAAAAAAACAGCCATAAACTGGCAAAACTTTGAGCCCACACAGATATGAGCTGGCACGCAGATGCCACACCAAAAAATGCGTGGCCTGTATTTTTATATTTTTTTTACTAAATACTGCTGTATCTAAGTCCAGTGACACCCAGGACCAAAAGAGAAATCAGCTGTAAACTGGCCAAACTTTGAGCATGCACAGATATGAGCTGGCACGCAGATACCACTATGACAATTTTTTCTTTTTTTAATTTTTTGGGGGGTAAATACTGCTGTACATAAGTCCAGTGACACCCCAGACAAAAAAAGAAAACAGCCGTAAACTGGCCAAACTTTGCGCACACACAGATATGAACTACACGCAGATACCACACCGAAAAATGTGTGGCCTGTTTTTTTTTTAGGCTAAATCGTGCTGTATACAAGTACAGTGCCAGAAAGCAAAAAAAAATTAATTTAGGGCTAAAAAGACCAAAATTTTTAGCAGACGGTTGGATGAGGCGTGTCACAGATATACCACACTGTAAAATATGTGGCCTGTCTGTATTTTTTGGGGGGTTGAGCAAAATAGTGTCAAGAAATTGTGTAAGACACTCAAACAAAAAATAAACTCAACCATACCACATAAAAAAATAAATATTTCTATGCACACTCAAAAGGGATGTTTTGGTCCCCTTTAAAATTGCTGGATTTTCACGCTGTGCTAGGAAAAGGATCTGGCTGTATTGTGCAGTGTCAAAGAGTAAATGGAGGAAGAAAAAAAAGGGCTCTATAGTAACATAGTAACATAGTTATTAAGGTTGAAGGGAGACTTTAAGTCCATCTAGTTCAACCCATATCCTATCCTAACTTGCCCTAACATGTAGATCCAGAGGAAGGCAAAAAAAACCCATGTGGCAACAGTAAGCTTCACATTGGGGAAAAAAAATTCCTTCCCGACTCCACATACGGCAATCAGACTAGCTCCCTGGATCAACGCAATATTAAGGAAACTAGTGTATATACCCTGTAATATTATACTTTCCAAGAAAGGCATCCAGTCCCTTCTTAAATTTTAGTAGGGAATCACTCATTACAACATCATATGGCAGAGAGTTCCATAGTCTCACTGCTCTTACAGTAAAGAATCCGCATCTGTGAGTATGCTTAAACCTTCTTTCCTCCAGACGTAGAGGATGCCCCCTTGTCCCCGTCACAGGTCTAAGAGTAAAAAGATCATTAGAAAGGTCTTGGTATTGTCCCCGCATATATTTATACATTGTAATAAGATCACCCCTAAGCCTTCGATTCTCCAAACTAAATAACCCCAAGTGTAATAACCTGTCTTGGTATTGAAGACCCCCTAGTTCCCTAATAACCTTGGTCGCTCTTCTCTGCACCCGCTCCAGTTCAGCTATGTCTTTCTTATACACCGGAGACCAGAACTGTACACAGTATTCTAAGTGTGGTCGCACTAGTGACTTATATAGAGGTAAAATTATGTTCTCCTCATGAGCATCTATGCCTCTTTTAATGCATCCCATTATTTTATTTGCCTTTGCAGCAGCTGCCTGACACTGGCCGCTAAATGTGAGTTTGTCGTCCACCCATACACCCAGGTCTTTTTCAGTGACTGTTTTGCCCAGTGTTTTACAATTAAGCGCATAATTATACATCTTGTTCGTTCTGCCCAAGTGCATGACCTTACATTTATCCCCATTAAAGCTCATTTGCCATTTATCAGCCCAAGCTTCTAGTTTACATAAATCCTCCTGTAATATAAAATTGTCCTCCTCTGTATTGATTACCCTGCAGAGTTTAGTGTCATCTGCAAATATTGAAATTCTACTCTCTATGCCCCCTACAAGGTCATTAATAAATATGTTAAAAAGAAGAGGGCCCAAAACTGACCCCTGTGGTACCCCACTGCTAACCGCGACCCAGTCCGAGTGTGCTCCATTAATAACCACCCTTTGTTTCCTATCCCTGAGCCAGCTCTTAACCCAGCTACACATATTTTCCCCTATCCCCATTGTTCTCATTTTATGTATCAACCTTTTGTGTGGCACCGTATCAAAAGCTTTTGAAAAGTCCATGTACACCACGTCCACTGCATTCCCTTGGTCCAGTCCGGAACTTACCTCTTCATAAAAGCTTATCAGATTAGTCTGACAGGAACGGTCCCTTGTAAACCCATGTTGATATTGGGTCATAAGGTTATTCTTCTCCAGATACTCCAGTATAGTATCTCTTAGAAAACCCTCCAGGATTTTACCCACAGTTGAGGTTAAACTTACTGGCCTATAATTTCCAAGTTCATTTTTTGTCCCCTTTTTGAATACTGGCACCACATTTGCTATACGCCAGTCCTGTGGTACAGACCCTGTTATTATGGAATCTTTAAAGATTAAAAATAATGGTCTATCTATGACTGTGCTTAATTCCTGCAGTACCCGGGGGTGTATCCTATCCGGGCCCGGGGATTTGTCAATTTTAGTGATTTTTAGACGCCGCCATATTTCCTGCTGGGTTAAGCAGGTGACATTTAACGGAGAATTTTTATCCCTGATCACGTTATCCGTCATGGGATTTTCTTGTGTAAATACTGTTGAAAAATAGTCATTTAGCATATTGGCTTTTTCCTCATCCACCATTTCACCCACCCAGTCTATTTTGCTTTGCAATAAAAAAAGCTCTATTAGCCCTGGCCCAAAAAATTTTCAAAGCCAATTACACCTGGGGCTAGGTATATACGGCCAATATATCCCACAGATAGCAGCAGCAGAACACAGGACCCTCTTGATATATGCAATGATATGTATATACACACATACAGTGCCTGCAGGCCTTGCACTGATGTCTATACAGTGACGTACACTATCCTGCCTGCCTAACACTGGAACCTATATACTCCAGAATTAGTCATTAGAAAGACTGCTGTTTTAGCTGGATTGGAGTTGTTTAGGATGGTAGACCCCACACTCCCTAATAAATCCCCAATTCTGACCCTATCAAGGCAGCAGCTCTCCCTACACTATCTCAATCCGGAGCTGAATGCGGCGAGCAGGGCGGCGTCCAGTCTCTTGTACCCTGGACGGCAGAACGCACCAAATATAAATAATAGGAGGTACGTTCGCCGCCTGGTGACCACCGTGCAGTAGGTGACAAGACCACTGCTGGACAATGGCAGACTAGCTAGGAGGCGGATCACTACACTCGGGTTAGCGTCACCCGAGGTGCTAGGCGCTAGGTGCGGCTCTGTTACAGGCACAGAGACGCCCTAGAGGAAATAAGGCGTAAGCGCCGGACCTGTTAACCTCATAGGCTGCCGGCGGGTGGCATCGCAGCCACGAACGCCAAGAGATGCTGCTGACTAGAGCGCGGCGTAAACTGAGGCCGCTTAACGTCAGTGCCAGAGAAGCGGTCATTGACTGACGCTAATGTATGGTATGGTAGCTCAGTGGCGCATTGCTAGCCACTACCTGGCGCTGACTAAACCAACACTCTGTCACCATTCGTAATATCCGAGGGTAGGGGTTTCAAATAAGTCAGTCACCAGACACATGCATCCATCACCATTCACACATAGCATAATAAGTCTACACTAGCGCATGGCCGAGCCGCCATGAGGGCTTTTTATAGCCATGCGCTTCCGGGACCTTCCAATACTCTGGGAAGGACCAATCAGATCCGACACAGGACCTGAGCATGTGACCCCTGCTCTCCACTGAGAGGTCATCTTGCGGGCATGCCCAGCAGCATGGCGAGAGGACTTAGCCTCTGGAGCGGTTCCCTGCAGAGCAGGTTGAGCTACCATTGCTGCACTAGAGGTGGCAGCAACATCCAGGCTCACAGAGCGAGTCTGAGCAGGACGCCTGGATCGCCGGGATTGCTGAGCAGGTCCCTGAGCGGTCGGAGGGGAATAGGAGACGGCTGGATGTACGGCTCTGGATTCCTGTTGTGCAGACCCAGGAATCTGACGCCTAACACTGCGGCCAGCCAATCACTGCATGACCAAAACAAAGATGGCTGCGGCGTTTCATTGCCTGGCAGACAATTCCTGCATCATGATTGGTTCTGTAAAGTCCGCCAAAAAAGCTGGGTGGAGACGCGAGTTCCCACCGAGTAATCCCGGAAACGCTTGGTGCTCGCTGAGTACACCAAGGACAGTGATACTCGGGCGAGTAACGAGTAGTGGGAACACGTTCGCTCATCACAAATCATGGAGTATGCAACTCCTTGGTTTCTCAGGCGTTTCTTGATGTCTGTAAACCTAGCTCTTCTCTTTTGGATCTCCATAGAGTTGTCTGGAAAAATAGAGATTTTGCTTCTGTTAAACGTGAGGTCCTGATGGTCTTTTGCATTGTCCTGGAGGGGCGTTACTAAGTGGCTACCTGATTCTTCACTAGAGCCCCTGATGGTGGGGTTAGGCTTGTGTCACAGTTAGTCGCCAGGTACCACTCCAGGGCAGATCCTTTGTACCACAGCAGCTGACTCCAGGGGACAAAGATGCAGGTACAGAGTCGGATTTGTCAGATGGGACAGAAGGATCACTGTCAGAAAGGATACTAGTGCTGGTCCAGACTGAACGGCTAGTTTAGACAGGACAGATTCAGGATCACAGATTCTAGTTCAGACAGGGCGGCTTGTTTAGACAGGACGGCTTCAGGATCACTGGTACTGGTTCAGATAGGACAGGGACCTGACAACAAACTAGAAGGCTTGACGACAAACTAGAAACTAAAGTTGCTCAGACACCTTCCTACATGGGAGGGTGGCTAAAAAACATGATGTCTCCCAGATTTAGGCTGGGTACACTTCCGGGGTGCACGCACTGCCCTGGGACCTGAGAGCTGCAGCGGAAGCCGAAGCATGAGGAACAACAGACCGTGGAGGTAAGAATGTTGTTGTCCCTGTTGGGGGGAGTTGAAGGAACCATGCAGGGACACTGGCACTACAGTAGGATTGAATCCCAGTCTTTAAATTGAAGAATCTGGGCTAAGAATGGTCAAGATGCTCTCCTTGGATCCTTGGAGCAAGTGGATGGGTCAGGATCTGGTGAGTCCTCTCTAGAGCATATAGGGGAATAGGACTTTTTTCCCAAACTTTGGCAGCAGCCAGGATTTGATTAATTCAGTAGGCTGAGGGCCTTCTGATTTTTCAGGGAAGCCCACAATCCTGATATTATTGCGGTGAAGCCTATTTTCTAGGTTGTCAGTTTTGGAACATAGTGGTGGCTACTTTCTTAGGATCTCTTTTCCCACCCTTACTATTGGAGACCCTGTTTTCAACTGGTTCTTCTGCGCACTTTTTTCAAGTCCAGCCTTATGATGTTCAGGACCTCTCTTATGCTGCCTACATGCAGGTACTGCGTAGTTACTAACTATTTACACTGCGAATTAGCACACATAATGTTCCGCAGAGTGGGTTTTTTAGTATGTTTTGCAGTACATTTTTGAGGTGTTTTCCAACCACTCTGCAAAGATGGCACCCGCTCTGCAATCCCCTCAGAATGGCCATACTCAGAAGAGATGTCGCCTGTATCAGACTCTGTTGGCTCACTCCTCCTTATTTATGAGCAAACTTCACCAGCTTTGCAGCTATTTTTCACTGTTTACCTTCCGCTGCAGCAGTAACGGGATCCTTAGCAGAACCTTCTTGGATGTTTGGCCTCGACGCTTTCTCACTGCCTCTTTTCAGCATATTACAGCATATTATCACTGCCTCAGTTATACAATGAGGTGTAGAGTCATTTGGGATGTTTCCGGGTGTAAGTTTAGGTCTGTTTTAGTAAGTATAGCAGAGGTTATGTTCGACAAATGGCAGAAGGATGCAGTTACACGTCCTACAGCATTCTGATTTAGGCCATGCACCCCAATTATTGGAGTTTTGTGAGAGGAATGTTGTCTCATTCTTGTCTGATATAGGACTCTGGCTGCTTGACAGTCCTGGGTCTTTGTTTTATAATTTTCCAATCTTTTCTATTGGTGAAAGCCTGGACTGCAGGCAGCCAGTTTATCATCTGATGTTTTCTATGAAGTCATGCTGTTGTGATGGATGGCAGTATGCGGTTTAGCATTGTGTTGCTGAAATATGCCAGCTCATTCCCTTAAATAGCCATTGTCTACATGCAAGCATATGTTGTTCTAAAACCGTAGCAATGATAGTGCCTTTCAAGGTGTGTAAATTGCCCATGCTATAAGCACCAATGCAGCCCCATGTAACCAGAGATGCAGGCCTTTGAAATGTGTGCTGATGACAAGCTGGGGTGGTCCCTCTCCCTTTGAGTCCGAAGGACACAACATCTGTGCTTTGTATAAAGAATTTCAAATTTTGATTCATCTGACTACAGAATAGTTTCCATTTTGTCTCAGTTCAGAGCTTTAAAGCCCCCCGTTACACATTGCGATATCGCTAGCGATATTGCTGAAGCGACAATGATTTTGTGACGCTAAGTGTGACACGCGGAAACGACCGGCTCCCTGCTGCGATGTCGCTGATCGTGCGCGAACGTTCAGGATCATTTTTTGATCGCTGGCGTCACGCTGACCAGCATGCATCGCTGTGTTTGACGCCCCTTATCAACGACGAGCGACCTCGTTGGCGACTCCGCACTCAGCAACGTAGGCGTGATTAAACTCTGTGTTCGTAACGCAACAGCAACTTCATTATAAAAGACTCTGTAGCGTCGCTCGCAGTCCATTGTACCTCAGCGTTGTGTAAGGCTGGTGTACCTATTGCGGTGCCGTGCGAGTCACAACTGCGTTTTCTCTCTGGTTCATCGGCCCTGTTGGAGTCTCTACTGCGTGATTTCAGTGTCTTTTCACCGATTTTTTGGATTTTGCTCTGTCTTAGCAAGGTAGGTACTGGTTGGGGTCTCATAATAGAGTTTTTTGTTTTTTTCACAGACATCTTTTTCTTTCAATTTTTTCAGGGCAGCCATATAACTTTTATAGATGCGCCTGCCCCCACCATTGTTCTTTGTTTGAATGCGTTTTCTTTCTTTTCGAGTATGGGCAGCCATTTTACTTTTACAGCCGCGCCTGCCCCTGCCATTGTTCTTTGTTTGAATGGGTTAGCTTTCTTTTTAAGTATGGCCAGCCATGTAACTTTTACAGCCGCGCCCGCCACCGCCATTGGACTTTTTCTTGTTACCATTTCCATTAATAATTAATTGAGCTATCTGTTATCTGTAATGTTATCATTAAAACATGTCTGTGTGTACGGGGGGTTTACACTCATTTTTAGTTGTTGCTTTATCCAAATTTCTAATCTTTGCCGTTTATTTTCCAGTTTGCACAGAATGAATATGAACACCGCGGAGCGTGTTGTAGTTGCTGCTGCACTACTGATGGAGGGAGATCGGCAACAAGAGGAACTGATGCAACAGAGGCGATCCAAACGAAAGCGTCGCATGTGGACCCGAGAATGGCTGCAGCAGAGGGATAAATTCTCACATATGCAATTAGTACGAGAGTTGCAGGAGAAGAATCCGCATGACTTCCGGAACTATCTTCGTATGTCAGAGGAATTCTTCCAACTGTTACTGGAGACCGTAAAGCCGCTTACTGAACGTAAAGACACATGCGTGCTGCTGTCCCGGCGGACGAAAGATTGGCAGTGACTCTGCGATACCTAGCCACCGGACGTTCTCTGCAAGACTTCCAATTTTCTGCTGCAGTTTTGAGGTCTTTGCTCAGCAGTTTAATCCCAGAGACCTGCAAGGCAATAGTAAAAGGTCTATGGAGCTACATGCCATTTCCAAAAACAAAGGCAGAATGGCAAAAAATATCATCGGACTTTGAGCTCATTTGGCAGTTCCCCAATTGTGGTGGGGCATTGGACGGAAAACATGTACGGATCACGCAACCACCAAACAGCGGATCGTATTATTACAACTACAAGGGCTATTTCAGCATAATCCTGATGGCCCTTGTAAATGCCAATTATGAGTTTATAAACGTTGATGTTGGCATGAATGGGAGAGTTTCGGATGGTGGTGTGCTAGAGCACACAATTTTTGGTGACCGCTTGACTAACGGTGACCTGCACTTGCCTCCCAATTGTGACACAAAAGGCAACCTAAATTTTGTTTTTGTGGGCGATGAAGCATTCCCCCTGCATGCGAATCTTGTCAAACCATACCCACAAAAAAGTCTGACGGCGGAAAGAAGAATATTTAACTACCATTTGTCACGGGCACGACGTGTTGTGGAGAATGCCTTTGGCATCATGGCCAACCGCTTCAGAGTGTTCCACACACCAATAAACTTGAAGCTTGAATCCATAGACGCTGTGGTGTTGGCATGTTGCATTCTGAATAATTTCCTAAGACGCCGCGATGCTATTGTGTACAGTCCTCCAGGATTTGTGGACTCGGCTGACCAAACCAACGGTGAAGTGGTGCTCGGCGACTGGAGGGAAAATGATCCTGCAATTGCTGGACTACAACCTGTGATAAACGGCAGAACAAGGGATGATGCCAATGCCTGCAGAGACAAATACTGTACATATTTTAACAGACCTGGTGCTGTACCTTGGCAGCATCAGATCTAGTTGCCTAAAGATCACTGCAGTTGTTTTCAAGCTCATTTGTTGTTATTCTGTTCTTTGTTTTCATTTCTTGTTATTGTATTAAATAAAATAAAAGCTATGTTTCACTGTAAAAAAGCTTTATGGTTTTCTTTCACACATAAGGGCGGGATGGGGAAAGGGGAGTGATGTCTATTTTTTTAATATGCCTGGTGGTGTTTAACTTACTTATCCTGTGTTGGAAAACCCTTCCAAACTAAAAAAAAAAATAAAGGATAACAAAAATATAAATTTTCATAGATCGGCCTGTATGACTGCTTACTAGCGATGCACAAACGATCTTAGCCAGATCGTATCGTTGTCGGAATCGTTGGTGCGTCGCTACGTGTAACGGTACCCTAACTTGCATTTGTGGTGAACTGTGTTCACAGACCATGATTTCTGGAAGTTTTCCTGTGACCATGCAGTGATTTGCATAACCAAATAATTCCTGTTTTTAATGCAATACCACCAAGGGCCTGTAGATCATGACTATGGCTAGTTTCACACTTGCTTTTTTTTGCAGCGCGTTTTTACCGCAAAAAAACGCATTGAAAAAACGCATACATAAGCATACAACTGCTGCGTTTTTTTCAAGCATTTTTATGAGCATGCATGAAAAAAACGCAGCGTTTTTATGCGTTTGTATGCGTTTTTAGCGCGTTTTTACCGCGTTTGCGTTTTTTTCCAACATTTTTAGGTGGCCCCTCACACTACCCAAACCATGACTTTACTAACCCTAACCCTGACCCTAACCCTGACCCTAACCCTAACCCTGACCCTAACCCTTAACCAAATCATACTTAACCCTAACCCAAACCCTAACTAACCCTAACCCTGACCCTAACCCTAACCCTGACCCTAACCCTAACCCTAACCCTAACCCTGACCCTAACCCTAACCCTAACCCTAACCCTGACCCTAACCCTAACCCTAACCCTGACCCTAACCCTTAACAAAACCATACTTAACCCTAACCCTAACCCTGACCCTAACCCTTAACCAAACCATACTTAACCCTAACCCTAACCCTGACCCTAACCCTGACCCTAACCCTTAACAAAACCATACTTAACCCTAATCCTGACCCTAACCCTGACCCTAATCCTTAACAAAACCATACTTAACCCTAACCCTGACCCTAACCCTAACCCTAACCCTAACCTTGACCCTAACCCTAACCCTGACCCTAACCCTTAACAAAACCATACTTAACCCTAATCCTGACCCTAACCCTGACCCTAATCCTTAACAAAACCATACTTAACCCTAATCCTGACCCTAACCCTGACCCTAACCCTGACCCTAACCCTAACCCTGACCCTAACCCTTAACAAAACCATACTTAACCCTAATCCTGACCCTAACCATGACCCTAATCCTTAACAAAACCATACTTAACCCTAACCCTGACCCAAACCCCAACCCTAACCCTGACCCTGACCATAACCCTAACCCTAAACCCCCTTAACTAACCCTAACTCTAACCCAAACCCCTAAATTCCATGGTTTAAAAAAAAAAACGCATATGCAAAAAAACGCATACATGAGCATGCCAGTGCGCACATATGCGCATCCATAGGCTATAATGGCCATTTTTAGCGCAAAACGTGCGCATATGTGCGCATGCGCTTTTTTGCAGGGCCAAAAAATGCAACATGCTGCGTCTGGAAAATCCCAACGCACACCCCAAAAAAACGCAGCGCATGAAAATCGCATACATGCGCTTACCAGCGCGCAGGTATGCGCACCCATGTTAAATATAGGGGAAAAAACGCATGCGCAGGTGTGCGTTTTTTTCCAGCGCTAAAAAACGCAAATGTGAAACCAGCCTATCAGCCTTGTCTCTTGTGCACGTGAATTTCTCCAGAATTGTTGAATATTTTGATGATATTATGTACTGTAGATAGTGGGTTATTCAAAGTCTTTGCAATTTTATGTTGACGAACATTTTTCTGAAATTGCAGTTGTTTACACAATGGTGAACATCTGACCATCTTTACTTCTGAGAGACTCTGCCTCTCTTACATTATCTTTTTATATACAGTTATGTGGTTTAGTTGAAAATTTACCCTCCAACCTTTCATTAATACCATCTACTTTTCCAGCCTTTTGTCAATTTTCCAAGCAACTTTTTTGAGGTGTGTTGCTGCCATCAATTTTTAAATGAGTTAGTTTTTCAACTGAAATGGAAAATTGTCTAATTTCCAACTTCTAATGTGTTCTATGTTCACCGGTGAATAAAATATGACCATATTGGCTATGGCTCGCTCACATGACTCTTCCATTTGTTGGATTGCTTGTTCTGCCGGGACTAGGTAGCAAGGAGTCCCCGAAGCAGGCTACAGCTGTCTGCCGTACAAGTAGAGTTTACAAGAACATCTGTAAGGAGGAACTCCAGTGTAACTCAGTACTGTGAGTACTTCACTAAGAGCGCTAAGGAGGAGACGTTCAGGAAAGGCATATGTTGGCGGAGTGTTGGAAGGGAGTGCTTCATCTGGCCTGGAGGTCGACTGATCTCCTGACCCGGAGGTCACGGCACGGAAGCGGGCACCTGTGTGCACAACAGACTGTGAGTAAAGCTTTGGAACTACATGCCCTGGTGTCCTCCACTTGTTCCGGCATCAACGCACTCAACACTGCTACATCTCTATGCCTAACGCTACACCACCTGCGTCTCTTCACTACCAATTCATCTTCTCTGCCCTGGGACTTCAGCTCCACCTGTGGGGACTTCAACATCTTAGCTACACCACACCATCAGTCCCAGAGGATCTGTCTGCAGCGTCGGCTTAACACCTCCCTTGCCGAACACCACAGGTGGCGTCACGAAACACTTACTCATAAACTTTAATTCACCAATTCCCACTTTATACAATGGATCCCCAGGGCCACAGGCTGGGTCCCAGCTGCCGTGACAACTCCCACTGAAGATTGACGGGCCCGGTATCGACTACCCCACAGCCCTGGGTGAGAGCGATCCATTTTTGGCGTCACGAACAGGATGACAAAGCCCGGTACCACCGGGTTCTGGGTGCCTAAGATTTATTGGATTTAAAAACTTCTGAAAATGTGTAAAAGACCCAATTTGATAGACTGTAAAATGGACTCTAAAAATGGCCGCCGGCAGGGTGAAGAAGGGCGTGACAACATGGGTGGTCCTAAGAAAAGACCGCGAACAGTCCTGGGCCTGCCCTGCCTGAACTTCTATGCTACAGAAACATGGTCCACCCCCCGAGGGGTTTGTATACTGACCTGGTATGGAGGAGTAGGAAGAAGGCGCCGCCCCCAGAAGGAGGAGCGAGAGCCAGTGGCGGGAAAAGAGTCCAGACAGGAAGAAGAACGCCAGACCGCCATGATGGGAGAAGAGCGGAGGCCTGGAGAGCGAAGGGAGGTTGACCTGAACCTCCCCGGCGCAAAGATAGAAGGCTCCAATCCGATCTCCAATATGGACCGCCAGCAGCTGGAGGACAAGATCACCCAGCTGACACACCGTCTGCGGCTGCGGCAGGAGGAGCTCTGGATGATGAAGTGGCAGCATGCCCGGGAGGGGCCTGCGCCATCGGTACCTCCACCCCCGGTACCCTCACCATTGGTACCCGCTGTCGCTATTACATCACCGGTACCTTCACCTGCGGTACGTGTCGCCGCTACCCAAGAACGTACGGCTGCTGCCATACCACCGGCAGCACCTGTCTCCACCGGCCCGCTGCCACCACCACTGAGCGAGGGCTGCCAGGAGGGGTTCGCTGAGGACCTGGGAGCCGAAGCAGAGGAAGATGAGCTCCTGCCTGGACCTGACGCGGCTGTGCAGGTCCCACCGGAGGCCCCTGCGGACCCGGAGCCGCCATATGCTCCACCACCGTCTCCGGCCTCAGGTCGGGCAGCTCCAGCGGACATCGCACCTCACCGGGTGACTCCAGGTAGGATCGCCGCCCCTGCCAACGGGCTGCCCCCGGAGTTTTCGTTTTCTGCGGCCGGCATGCTTGAACTAGAAATGGAAGCACTGTGTTCTCAAGTCAGAAGCACTAAGCTGACTGCGATAGGGAAGTGGAAGAAATCCCTGTTGAAGAGAATGCGTTTGGAACAGTCGCGTCCTATTCGGCACCTTTTGGGTGCAGCAGCGGAGCCTGCGCGACTGCAAGGAGCTGATATGCATCCGGGGTTCCCTTTTCCACAGATTCAAGACCCCCGCATTTCACCATACCAGCGTCCACAGACACCAGTACCACCAGATGTCCGGCCAAAAATCAAGGCAGTAGCGCTGCTAACTGTGGTACCGCCTGAAACTGAAGAACAACATCCATTGGTACCAGCTGCAACTCCTGCAGAATCACTGGCAGCAGAGACTCCACCTGCAACAGCCGATGTGCTACCCTTACAGGCAGTAGATGCACCCGCTGCCATTTCATCGGTACCAGCAGATATCAACCTCACTCCTTGGGAGAAGGAATATCTACAACTTGTGGATAGCAAACAGGAAGTGGAAACCCACAAGTTCTCCCCTGGAAGCAGCCCAAGCAACCCGCTTCCAGCACCCCAGGAGGGGATCAACACTAAAGAGAACATGTAATAACTATCTGTTACCCAGGAGGGTATTTGCATCGTTGTGCCTTCTTTTTCTTTTTGTTTATCATGTTTTTGTTTTTCTAGTTGTTGCCCAGTTTTATTGGCAGCATTTTTCTAGTGAACTGTAGAGATCAAGAACAATGAGTGGTCCAGAACTGTCATGTATATAGTTGTGCTTCTTAAGGCGCCCTCTCTTGGTTTTACATGGCTCTTTTACAGATAAGGACTACCTCAACTTGGAGCATGGCTCCTCATCAAGGACACTGCAAGAAATCCCGGCTGGGAGCTGTGTCCAGCACTTTCAAGAATTATTGATGTTTTATTGTATGATGTGCCTTAACAGATTTTATAGAATTGAGTTGATAGTAATAAGTAGGTATCTAATTAGGAATGAATATTTTAATAGAAAATGGTTTACGGCAGAGGCGTAGCTAGGGTTTTGGTTCAGGGGGGTGAAACTTCTGAGTGGGCCCCTAACCAGAGAACCTCAACAGATGACCACGCTGTTGCCAAAAGTAATCTATATATAAAGACCAATATTGATATTACCGCCATATGGTCAGAGGTAAATAATACCAGTCCTACAGAACATATAATAGATTACAGCAGAGTTACAGATAATGTCTTACCGCTGACATTCCTTATGAAGGAACCGTTCACTTTTCACGTCTTTTCCATCTGGCCCAGACCGACATGACGACTCCTCCAGGCAGGACTCGGCTGCAGAGAATACAACAAAGACACGTATTATAATGCACCCCCATAGTCAGCTTCTGTATTATAATGCACCCCCATAGGCAGCCTCTGTATTATAATGCACCCCCATAGGCAGCCTCTGTAATGTAATGCACCCCCATAGGCAGCCTCTGTATTATAATGCACCCCCATAGTCAGCCTCTGTATTATAATGCACCCCCATAGTCAGCCTCTGTATTTTAATGCACCCCCATAGGCAGCCTCTGTATTATAATGCCCCCCCATAGGCAGTCTCTGTATTATAATGCACCCCCATAGGCAGCCTCTGTATTATAATGCACCCCCATAGTCAGCCTCTGTATTTTAATGCACCCCCATAGGCAGCCTCTGTATTATAATGCACCCCCATAGGCAGCCTCTGTATTATAATGCACCTCCATAGGCAGCCTCTGTATTATAATGCACCCCCATAGGCAGCCTCTATCTATCTTATAACGCACCCCCATAGTCAGCCTCTGTACCCCCATAGGCAGCCGCCTCTGTACCCCCATAGGCAGCCTCTGTATTATAATGTACCCCCATTGACAGCCTCTGTACCCCCACAGACAGCCTCTGTACCCCCATAGTCAGCCTCTGTACCACCAGAGACAGCCTCTGTACCCCTATAGTCAGCCTCTGTACCCCCATAGACAGCTTATTATAATGCAGCCTGTTACAAAAATAAATAAATCCAGTACTCACCTCTCTTCCTCCTGGCTCCTGCGCTGCTCCCTGCTCTCCCGCTCATCTCCTGACAGAGGGCGCCGGGCAGTGACGTCACTGCGCCCGCTCTCAGGGAGAGGGGGATTATGGGAGAGGGAGCATAAAGCTCCCTCTCTCAGCACTGCAGTGACGGTCAGCTGTATGGGCTAGATGCCGATACAGCGGACCCTGCAATGACGGGCGGGGGCCCACTGCTGGTACCAGCCCCCCCCAGCCTGCTCAGGGGCCCCGTAGCGGCCGGGCGGCAGAGCAGGGAGATTGATTCTCCCTGCACTGCCACACATGAATTTAATTGTATCGGCGCGCTGCGCACGACGATAAGTAGTGTAGCTCTGGGGGGCCCCCTCAGAATGCGGGACCCGAGGCGACCGCCCCCTCTGCCCCCCCGGTAGCTACGCTACTGGTTTATGGAGTTTAGACTAGAGATGCAACTTTGAATAAAGATTTGAAACTGCAGGTGACGAACCAGGCATCCACGGTTGTCACTTAGGGTAAAGAATGGAGAAAGAGAATTGTGTTACACTTTAGATTAGGTAACGTAACTTTACCTTAGATAGAATATTATAGATAGCTAGATAAATTGTTTGTAACGTTCAAGAAACAGTGCCTCCCACATTGGGAAGATTAGTATAAGAATTGTTTATTTAGCATTACAAAATTTCTGTATGTTCCTGTGTTTTCCATCTTTGTTTCTCTTGCAGCCCGCGGACGTGCTGTGTTTAACGGGGGGTATGTGGTGCCCCTGAGGGTTCAGTCGCCAGAGAGGTACTTCACCTCCTCCTGAGGTGTGGTACCCCACCATCCAGATAAGGTGGAGACTCCTAACCACACTCCAACACCTGCATCCCACACAACATAGTAGAGTAGCAAAGCACCCTTTGGTGGCTCCCAGCTTGGAACACGAAGTGTGCTGGGAGGTGGGTGGAGTTTAGTCTGCATCAAAGAGCGGGAGAAGATAGGATTCAGGAGGTAGTTGTTCTGAGGAGATCCCCGGAGTGGGATGGATGAAGGCAGTGCTGCAGCCAACCTCAGTGACCTGGGTCCGCTGGCACAGGAAAGAGACATTGAAAGAAAGCCTGATGCTCCATCAGAAGGAAAGATTAGTACGCAACGTAAGGAGTAGAAGAGAGCTAAGGATTAGGGTTAGAGGAGAACTCTTCCCAAGTTCTAAGCGCAAGGCCGGGGTTCGGTCCCCGAGGTTGTATGGATACTAATGATCCTGCAGCAGACACCGGAGGAATAGAAGTTGTCACCACTTTATTCCCACACAAGACTTGGGGGCACAACAGCCACGATAGTGAGCCAGGACTAGGTAGCATTGAGTCCCCGAAGCAGGCTACAGCTGTCTGCCGTACAAGTAGAGTGTCATGATCTCAGTGCGGGTTTGACTCGCACACGTGGGGTTAATGTCTGGAACCAGTGCTGATGACTGGCATTTCTGGGGTTAAAGGTTGTGATCCCGGTGCAGGCTTACCTGCACACCTGGGGCTATGATTGTGGCCTCTCCCTATTTCTGGGAGAGGCTTCTTATAGCCTCAGGATGCTCCCATCCCTGTCAGTTATACTCTTTCCCTTGGCATAGTGTGGTGACCCCTGAGTGTGTTTTTGCTGTGTTCTGGTTGCTTGATAATCTGTGTATGACTCGGTCTGTTCTCTGGATATTGCTTTGGATTCTGCTTGGTACCTTCTATATCTGTTTGGTTTTTGACTGCTGCTTGGCCCTGACTATCCGCTCTGTCTCATCCTTGGTACGTTACGGCTATCTCTGTGTATGAACCCCATTTTGCCTGACTTTGAGTAATTCTGTATAGTGTCTTTCCACCTCACTAATCAGGATGCTAAGCCCCGCCCCCTTGCAGTCACATGACCGTAGGTACCGTGTCTGCTTGCTAAACTTCAGCATCTACAGGTCCTGTGCATCGGTACTTTCTGGCTGTACCTGACCCCGGTACCCCTACAGTGCGGGTGAGTCCCTGCTCAGCGGAGGCTGCACGCCGGCGCTGACAAGATCCTGACACTCAGGACATGCGCACTGGCTCAGTGAGCAAGTACAGTGCGGTGTTCCTGACATTATAACTGACCATTATGTTTTTTGTTTTTTTTTTCTCTGCTGGGAAATATGGATCCCATACAATCTCTTGCTGAGCAAATGAAAAATCTGAGTCAGATGTTTCAGGGTTTATCTCTGGAGCAGCAAGCTCTGGCTCATTCTCAGCAGCAGGTTTCTGAGACAGTGCAGGGGGCTTTAGCTGCTGGGCCTCTGGGGGCTGGGGCGAGTGATGTTGTTTTGATGTCCCCAGAACCACCTGTTAAACTGCCTGATTTTTTTTCTGGGAACAAAAAGGAGTTCAGGGTCTTCATGGAGGGGTGCAAACTCTTCTTTAGTTTGAGGCCACGTTCCTCTGGGGACGAAAGTCATAAGGTAGGGGTCATTATGTCTCTGTTAAGAGGGTCCCCACAAGCTTGGGCTTTCTCCCTTCCTCTCACTGCCCCTGAGAGAGTGTCTGTGAATGCGTTTTTTGAGGCCCTCGGGCACATATATGATGAGCCGGACCGAGTGCGATTGGCAGAGGACATGGTGATGAGTGTCTGTCAGGGGAAACACTCGGCTGAGTGGTTTTGCACAGAATTCCGCCGCTGGGCCGCAGAGGTCTCTTGGGACAACGCCGCACTCCGAGGACTCTTTCGCAGAGCCTTGGCATTACATCCCCCACATAACTTTCTCGAGGACACCATGACCCAGGCCGTCCGGATGGACCGCAGGCTGCGGGCCAGGGGAGTGATGCAGGCGGAGACTCCATTGTTCCCTAGTGGAAAAGAGACTGTTTCCGTACCCATGGACGTAGGGGCTCTCTCCCTGATGGAAAAGGAGAGACAACACCGGAGAGAAAAGCAGTTATGCTTCTACTGTGGTAAAACGGGACATTGGAAAAGGGAGTGTCCTGATTGTCCATCCTCAACCCGGTCGACGGGAAACGACTAGGTCTGGGTAGTGAGCAGGGAGACTACTCAGACCCTCAGGTACCCTTTTCCTCGTTTTCTAAGGTGTTGCTTCATGTGGAACTGTTAGTGGACGATTGTTGTTTTCCCTCTACAGCTTTCATGGACTGCGGATCATCCATCAATCTCATTGACTCCCAGTTGGTCACACGCTGTAAGATAGGGACAGTTAGACTTAGGCCTCTTTCACACATCAGGTTTTCGCCGTCAGGCGCGATCCGGCGCTTTTGACAGAAACCGGATCCGGCGAAATGCAATGCCGGATCAGGTTTCCCCCCCATTGACTTGCATTTGCGCCGGATCGCGCCGGATGGCCATGCGTTTCATCCGGTTTTCGCCAGATCCGGCAATGTGTCGCGATCCGGCGTCTGGAAAAAACGGCTACTGTAACGTTTTTTGTCTCCGGCGAAAAAGCCGGACACGCCGGATCCGGCGCGTCCGGCTTTTTCACACAATGAAAGCCTATGAGCACCGCAATGCGCCTGATCCGGCGAAAGCCGGATCCGGTGGCCGGATCCGGTTTTTTTGGTCTGAGCATGCTCAGTAGCTCTGCCCACAAGACATATATAAAAGCAAGACAGTGGGACCCACAGCCACACCCAACATGCCACCCAAGAAAGCAACCAAGCGCAGCAGGAGAAGGCAGGAGACCACTGCAGCACCATCAGCACCACCACCACCCCAAATGGAGCAGCAAATGGAACATGCTGAGGAGTGGAGGCCAGCAGCAGATGAGAGACGGTAATTATCAAATCCCCCATTCCTCCAAACTAGGGCTATTGAATATCAAGATATTCATTGGCCCTTTGTTTCTCTTTATTCAACAGCCGCCCAATAGATGCAGCAGCAGCAGCAGCAATGGCAGCAGCTGGAACACCACCCACAGGCATGGAGTGTGGCCACCAGGAAGACAGCACATCATCTTCTGGGAGCCCTCCCTCGCATCGTCAGCGTTTGACGGTAAGTTTTTATTTCCAAAATCCATCATCTCTGTAATATATGTCTATTCATTGCCTTTTATTTCAAAACAGGATTCACAAGATGAAGAGGAGCTCCCAGAAGAAGAAGGAAGGGGTGGACAGACACTTGGAGTGGGCTCACAATTGGTAAGTTTTTTGCATCAAACGCAGAAACACAACATCACACTACACACAACACATAGAAAACAATGTTCTGCAGACCACACACAGCAAACAAATGCCTACATCCAAAGACATAACATTTTTTGTTTTCTTCTCTAGTCTTCCCAATCTGGTGCTCGGCCAAGAGGTCCTCGCAGTGCCTCCCAGGGTCGTCGGCGACAGCAACGCGGCGGTCACCAGCGTGTAAGTATAAATATTTTTGCTTTGTTTTTTTGCACTTTTTATTTCATTTCTTTTGTGGAGGCTAATTATGTTATTTTTGTCTTTTTCTTTAACAGCCTTCACAGCGTGCTCCCGACTCTGACGGTGAGGATGGAGGACTCGATGTGGACCACCTCATCGATCTCGTCAGAGAAAGGGAGCCGCTCTGGAATATGGCTGACCCGCCGCCACGCTGACCTTATCGTTACCCGACGACTCTGGGAGGAAATCTGTTCGCTCCTTGTGGGCCGCTGGGAGGACCTCGATGTTCGGGCCCAGATTAAAGAGCGTAAGTATATACAGTACCGGTTGCTTGATGTAAACCAGTGTTTCCCGAACTCCAGTCCTCGTGGTCCCCACGGATCATGTGTTCAGGATTTCTATTTACTATGGAAATCCTGAAAACATGACCCCTGGGGACCATGAGGACTGGAGTTTGTGAAACACTGATGTTGTATACTAACCACTCCTTTCTCGTTTCAGGGAACAGAATTGTGAATCGGTGGCGGTCTGTGAGGGATCGTTTCAAGAAGGAGTTCAATAAAGAGATGCGGGCCCCGAGTGGATCTGGAGGACGCAGGAGCAAGTACAAGTACGCACAAGCCCTGTCGTTCCTCCGGGAAACAATGGTCACTAGAAGGTAAATATTACACACCACATGTGAAAAAAAATGATAGATGTAACTTTTTTTTTTCAGCCAGGGCCATACCATGTCAGTATTTTAATTGTTTTTTTTTCTCTTTATTCCACAGCACGGTGAGCAGCACTCGGGAGCCTGCACGATTGGACCCTTCTGAGGCGATCCCTGAGGAGACCGGCACCGAGGGACACTTCGACCGCCCCGGTACATCTGCACCTTCCCAGCCTTCCCACACATTCGACCCATCTGTCCCATCCACCAGCACAGGAGCATCGTGGCCGCCTACATTACATGAAGCTGCTGGTGAGGAGATCGCTTTCCCTTTACCCCACCCTTCTGCCCCTGCCACCTCTAGTACACCTGCGGGTACTGGGCGGCAGCGGCAGAGGGGTCAGGAAAAGAGTTATGCGCCAGAGTTCTTGCATCTGAATGCATCTTTCCAGAACTGTCTAAAAATCTTGTCAGAGCAAATCTCCGCAGGCTTTCAGCAGATCAACTCCAGCATTCTGGAGGTGAAGACACTTCTGCAAACCATGCATTCAGAAGCAAGATCTTCGCCAAACCACACCTTTTTCAGGTCTGTTGTGGAGCGCATGGCAACACTATCTCCTACCCAGCAGATGCATGTAATGCATTCGTGCCACGGTGCTCTACAGCAGGTTACCTCCCAACCTCCACCTCCCACCACTGTAGTTCCTCCACCTGCACCCCCTCCAGCCACTTTCCATCCTCCCCCTCCTATTACATCTGCACCCCCTCCAGCCACTTTCCATCCTCCCCCTCCTATTACATACCAGCAACCTCACCAGTACCAGCAACCTTCCCAGTACCAGCAACCTCCCCAGTACCAGACATCTCCCCACTTCCAGCAACCTGCCCCGTACCAAACTCCTTCCCCGTACCAAACTCCTTCCCCGTACCAAACTCCTTCCCCATACAACTTTCCATCAACATCATCTGCTCCTACAGTCCCTGCCCAACCCTCCACTCCACCGCCCACCACCTCTTCTGCCTCCCACATGTCCACCCATTCTGTAGCTTTTTCCACACCATCACCTCTAACTGTTCCTTCCCCACCACGATCCCAGTCCTCTCTCCACACTCCCATTGTCGAAGTGTCCCGCAGCCCCTCCAGCAGTATTTCCACCCCACACTACACCGAGTTATAATGTTTTTTTTGTAATAAAAATGCCCATTTGGTTGGTTTCAAACCTTTATTAAAAAAGTTTTTTTAACTTTAAAAACAGTTTACACAAAAAAAAATATTTTAAATAAAAGTTAAATTATCGTTTCACAATGGTTGTCTGTCATTTCTTTCTGCGGCGAAATATGTTTTAAAAAAAGGTTAAATACAGGGTATTTAAAAGGTAAAAAGGTGTTCAAAACCAGGTATATAACTGTGGGTAAATTTTAGCTTTTTGCCACAGTTGTGTTCCTGGTTGTGTTTGAAGCAAAGTATTTCACCTGAAAAGTTGTGTTTATTGTTGGTGATTTCCTAACAATGTACACAACTTTTGTTAAAAGGTGAAATACTTTGCATAAAACACAACCAGGTACACACCTGTGGCCTAAAGCTAAAAATAGTAAGACCATGACAAGATAGCCAACTTTGGTTGGCAAAGGTATATACTGTTGGTCCAGAAGGTACACAAGTTTGGTTAGGGCACAAATCTTTCACACTCTGTCATCCTGCCAGTGTACTCTGCCTTGAGGTGACATAAAGTATAGTGCAAAATTGTCCCTCATTACTGAAACCGTCACAGAACTTCTAGTGGTAATATTTCCAATGACAACATCCATCTTCGCCAGTAACTTGCTCTTCTCTCCAACCTGCACTTTCTCCTCTACAACCTGTCAAAGAAGGGCTGTAGGAACATGCTATATATAGTTTTCCAGTAGCCAATCCCGTTCGGAAGGCCACAAGGGTCAATTTTAAAAACCGGATCCGGCGTAATCCGTCGAAAAACGGATAGAAAAACGGATGAACCGGATGAGACGGATCCGGTTTTGTCTGTCAAGAACAAGACGGATCCGGCAGAAAACCGGATCCGGCACATCAGGTTTTACAAAACATTTGCCGGATCCGGCATTCCGGCACGACGCCGGATCACGCCTGACGCCGAAAACCTGATGTGTGAAAGTAGCCTTAAGGTTCCGATCAAAGTGGTGGCCATTGACTCCTCCCCCCTCACTAAAGAGGGAATTCTCTTTATGTCTGACTTGTTTTCACTCAAAGTGGGCGCTACCCATGTGGAAAAATTAGGTTGTTTGGTTCTGGACAATCTACCAACAGGATTGGTGTTGGGCATGCCCTGGTTACAACGCCATAACCCAGTCATTAACTGGAAAATGGGGGAGATTTTTCAGTGGGGGTTTAATGATTCGATGTTATGTGATAAGTCTGCACTATTCGTTGAACCTGTTAAATCTGTATCTGTGTCATCTGTCGAGCTGGAAGGTATTCTGGAGTACCTGAAAGAATTCGAAGATGTGTTCTCTGAAAGCGAGGCCGAGACGTTGCCGCCACATAGACCCTTTGACTGCCCTATCAAGTTAGTCCCGGGGGCTAAATTGCCTAAAGCCCGCCTGTTTAATTTATCTGGCCCTGAGCGCTTGGCCATGAAAGATTACATTGCTGAGAGTCTTCACAAAGGACACATACGTCGCTCAGTCTCACCTGTGACGGCAGGGTTTTTTTTTGTTAAGAAAAAAGATGGTGGTTTACGTCCCTGCCTCGATTTTCGTGAGCTGAACAAGATTACTGTACGAAATACGTACCCCCTTCCGTTGATTCCCGACTTGGGTAACCAACTTTCAGGGGTAAAATGGTTCTCCAAACTGGATCTTGGGGGGGCATATAATTTGATAAGGGTCTGGGAGGGGGATGAATGGAAAACCGCGTTCCTCACGACCGAGGGACTGTTTGAAAATTTAGTCATGCCGTTTGGTCTTACCAATGCCCCAGCCATATTTCAGAATTTCATCAACGTGGTATTCTCGGATCTCATTGGTCGTTTTGTTGTCATTTACTTAGACGATATTCTGATATACTCACACGACAGTCAATCTCATCTGAATCATGTACGAACCGTTCTCCAAAGACTGAGGGAAAATCATCTGTATGCCAAATTGGAGAAATGTGTGTTTTTTGTTCAAGAATTGTCTTTTTTGGGATTAATTGTGTCCTGTGAGGGTTTTCGCATGGACCCCAAGAAGGTGCAGGCCATTGCGGATTGGGTGCAACCCCTTGACCTTAAGGGTCTTCAGCGCTTCTTGGAGTTCGCCAATTATTACCGCAAATTTATTCGGGGGTTTTCACAGGTGGTCAAACCACTCACAGATCTTACTTGTAAAGGTGCAGATGTGAGAAACTGGTCCTCGCTCACAAAAGAGGCTTTTGCGACCCTGAAAAAAAGCTTTATGTCTGCTCCTGTGTTAGTACAGCCAGATCCGTCCAAACCATTCGTCGTGGAAGTGGACGCCTCTGAGGTGGGGGTGGGGGCGGTGTTGTCCCAAGGGCCTGCCACTCTAACCAACCTCAGGCCATGTGCTTTCTTTTCCAAGAAGTTCTCTGCTGTGGAAAGAAAT